>NW_026652278.1:36585367-36854921 GCF_009828535.3 Hylobates moloch
CGGAGCTTGCAGCGAGCCGAGATCGCGCTACTGCACTCCAGCCTGGGCGACAGGGAGAGACTCTGTTTCAAACAAACAAAAAAAAAAAAAAGAAAGAAAAGTAACAGTGGCTGGGTGCAGTGGCTCACGCCTGTAATCCTAGCACTTTGGGAGGCCAAGGCAGGCAGATCACTTGAGCTCAGGAGTTTGAGAACAGTATGGCCAACATAGCAAAGCCCTGTCTCTACTAAAAATACAAAAAATTAGCCAAGTATGGTGGCACTCGCCTGCAATCCCAGCTACTCGGGAGGCTGAGGCATGAGAATTGCTTGAACTCAGGAAGTGGAGATTGCAGTGAGTTGAGATCGAGCCATTGCACTCCAGCCTGGGTGACAGAGCAAGACTGTCTCACAAGAAAAGAAAAAAGAAAAGAAAAGAAAAGAAAAAAAATAGCAAGAGCTCCTGTTTATTGGGCCTTAAGCCACCAGCCATCACTGTTACTTTCTCCCGTTTTACAGATATGGAAAATAAGGCTCCCAGAGGTAAAGCCCATGGTGTTTAACCCTCATTCACTCTACACACAGTGCTAGGGGTGCATGAGGATACCCAGATATCGCAACAGCTGGGTAGCCTTTGTGGCTCTGCAGCCCAGATGGGGACCCTTGTTCTCGGGATGGAAAGAATGAGGCAGGCAGCAGGGTGTCTGGCAGCACCAACCCCTCCCTGGGGGAGGGCGTGGCTGTGGGAGCTATTCTCTAGAAGTTGGAGAAAATTTCCACCTCTTCTAGAGAATCAGGAGTTGGGCCAAATTGGATGCTAAGATGAAGGCTCCTGAGCACTGAACAGTTTCTGATATTCACAGTGGTGGTCAGAGCCGCCCACCCTCTGCCTGTCTCCCCCAGAATTTGGCTGCAGCCAGCATACCAGGAGGTGTAGGTGCCCTCTGTGTTCAGGTTTTGCAGAGCTGGCCATCACTTACACAACTAGGTGAAGACTGGGGCTGGGAGCCCTGGTGTCACTCCTGCTGAGGGCTCCTGGGTGGTGGCCCAGAGGTGTGCCAAAGACTGTGAGAAGTCAGGGGCTGATGGCCTCAGATCCTCCCTCCAAGCTGTTCCCACCACACTCTTCATTCTCGGACGCCTCAAGGAAGCAGTGTCAAATGCAACTGCATGTCTGTAAGGGACTTCTGATGGAAGCCTCTCACCACAAGATTCCAATGCCTGCCTCTTTGCCTTTCAAACCTACAGGGGTTTGGAAGGAGTGACAGGTCCTGAGACACTTACAGGAATCCTGGGAGGCAAGGAGAAGTCCCCAGGCAATGCTCATCGCAGACAGGGGCTGACATTCCGCACTCTCTGCAGCACGGCCGCTCGGGGAAAACATGTGAACCATATGCCATTTTTGATGAGAATATGTCTAGAATTTATTATACAAGCATCTAAGTTCTAAAACAGAGGGCCCTGAACATAATTTCACCTTTCCTTGATGACTCAATGTCAACATTATGAATGTTCACGATCGTACTCTGCTTTCGAGGCTTTCACCTCCTCCCTCCAAGTTCATCCATCAAGTGTCACTGCCGACATACGTACGCTTCCAGAAGCCTCCCCACACACCTGCCTGTCAGTTTGAAGATTCTAATGTGCTGTGCCTATGTAGCATAATGGGTTAGCTTGTGGGTTCTGCAGTTAGGCTGCTTGGGAAAGTTACTATGCCTCAGTTACATTATCTGGAAAATAGGCACGATCAGAGTACTTTTCATAAAATAGACTTTGGCCAGGTGCTGTATCTCGTGCCTGTAATCCCAGCACTTTGGGAGGCTGAGGTGGGAGCATCGCTTGAGGCCAGGAGTTCAAGACCAGCCTGGGCAACATAGTGAGACCCCTTTGCTACAATAAATAAATAAATAAAAATAATTAGCTGAGCATGGTGGGGGTGTGCCCAGAGTCCTAGCTACTCTCCAGGCTGAGGCAGGAGAATTGCTTGAGCCCAGGATTGCTTGAGTCCAGGCTGCAGTGAGCTACAATTATGCCACTGGACTCCAGCCTGGGTGACAGAGTAAGACCCTGTCTCTATAAACAACAAACAAACGAACAGTAGACTTTCTTTTTTAGAGCAGTTTCAGGTTCACAGCAAAACTGAGCAGAAAGCCCAGAGAGTTCTCATTTACTCCCTGCCCCTCCCACATGCATTCTCTCTGACTATTAACATCCCACACCAGAGTGGTGAGAGCATGTGTCTCATGAGGTTGTTTTAAGAACTAAATGAGGCCGGGCGTGGTGGCTCACGCCTGTAATCCAAGCGCTTTGGGAGGCCGAGGAGGGCGGATCACAAGGTCAGGAGATCGAGACCATCCTGGCTAACACGGTGAAACCTCGTCTCTACTAAAAATACAAAAAATTAGCCGGGTGTGGTGGCGGGCACCTGTAGTCCCAGCTACTTGGGAGGCTGAGGCAGGAGAATGGCGTGAACCTGGAAGGCAGAGCTTGCAGTGAGCCAAGATCATACCACTGCACTCCAGCCTGGGCGACAGAGTGAGACTCCGTCTCGGAAAAAAAAAAATAAATAAAATAAAAAATAAAAGAATTAAATGAGATCATGTATATAAAACATATAAAATACCTAGCACAGTGCCAGGCACATAGTAAATGCATGATAAATGTTGCCACCACCACTATCATCACCATCACCACCACCACTAATAACAATCATGTGTTACACAAGAGCCAGTCACAATCATTCCTGTCTTAGGAGTAAAGTGAACAGTTTTTATGCAAGGATTTGGATTGTGTCCAAATGCCCTTCTCAGCACCTCTCTGTGCTTGCATCTGTGTCCAGGCAGGCAGCGGGGAGGTCTGACTTCTGGAGAAGTGTAAACTGGTGGAAGGATTCAGCTTCACCCCATATAGAAGTAGCTTAGTGATGTGCACTGATCTCAGCACATGCCTCTCCTAGGAGTCTAAGGGTGGGTCCCTTGAGGCTCATAGAGGAGCTATCCTGTGTTTCTGGGTGTGTATTATGGATCAGACTCTCTGTAGGCTTTGGAGAAAGAAGAGCTGAGTAGACAAGGTTTGATGTGGCTGGAATCCAAGGTGAGTCTTTAGCCCTGAGCAGAGGAAGAGCTGCTGGATGGATTCAGGACCACGGACAGCTCCCCAGGCAGCGACTCCTTGTGGCTCCTCGTAGCTCCTCTGGGCTTTTGTTGTGGCCACCTGCAGATCACCCTCAGCCAACTGGAAACCTTCCTTGCTCCTTTAACAGTCAGGGCTCTGTGTTTCTGCCTGCCTGGAAAGTAGTTACGGTCTTATTCCCTTTGAGCATCCCTTTCTGTGCATGTGGAGGGGGCCTCAGGGGCTGCAGATGTCCTGGGGAAGCTGACCTCTTGCTATTCCAATCCCTCAAGCCCCTTCTTTCTTCTGAGAAACTCCTGAAGCCAAGATTGACAGGGTGTGACAGCCCTGTAGAAGACTGAGGTGTGGAAGAATGGGGCATGGTTTTTTTGGTAGAGAAATAGACCCCATTTCCCCTGAGGAAGAGGGAATGGAAATGCCCCAGGGACCCAGTGGTGCTCTGTTGGCCTCCTTGGTGGGCTGCTCCTGACATGATTTCAAGTCAGACGTCAGTCTTGACATTAGCTGTCCTGCCACGTTGGTGGGGCTCCCAGCTTCTCCCTGGAGAAGCTTGGATTCGCAGCCCCACTGCCCTGGTCACTTCTCTGAGCAGAGTCCCTTCCCCCAGCACAGCCTGGGTTATACTTGCCCAGCCCTGTCACTCCTCTCCTCAGTTCTCTCTCTTTTCAAACCACATTAAATCCTGCCTTTCCCAGCCCCAGGCCCACCCCGATCTTCAACCGGGAGAACCCAAAGAGTCTGCCCCTCAGAGTCTGGATGAGCTTTCCTGAGAAAAGTGATGCATGTGAAGGGTGGCCTGCCTGCTGCGTAGCCTGTGCATTCTTCATAATACCCTAAAACCCACCTGGCTTGAGCCAGTCCAGCAAAGAACAGTGTAGTAGGTGGTGGCACTGACACTGCAGAACAACTTCTCCTGAGATCGGGTACCAGGCCATGGAGTAATTACCCTGTGAAACGCATTGCAGTGACAGAAGCAGACCAATTTGCCAAATGCCATTTTTGCTAAAAGCCAATTTGCCCCAAAAGTCAATTCATGGAATGGCCAATTTGTCAAATGACCAATATGTCAAATTGATTTACTTCTTTTAACTATTTGGTGTGAGTCGACTGGTTTGCATTTTGTCTTTATTACAGCAGTTTAAGAACTGTTCCATTTGTCTCTGCCCCTGCTCCGCGTGTTTGAACTATAGTGAACCCGCCCCAGCCTCTTCCTACAGAGAAATGGTGGAGCTTGGAGTCTTCCTACAGGAAGAGGCTGGGGTGGGGCAATATGACTGTCCTTAAAAGGCTATTGTGAAGGGAAATGGGAAACTGCCCAACTAAAACCAAACTGTTAAAGGAAACAAAGAAATTTAGCAAATTGATCCTTTGCAGAATTAGCTGACCTGTGACTTAGCTTCATGTGACTTGGAAGGTGTGGCTGAGTGTTCTTGGGCCCCCGCTGGGGATGCCAGTGAGGGTATTGCTTTTCTCCCACAGTCATCTCTATTTTTTGGCAGGTGGTAGCAGGGAGCTCCTTGCAGGAAATGATGTCCTACGATCATCTCTTTATAGAGACTGGTAGGAGGCCTCTGTGCTTGGTTTTAGACCCAGGAAAGGCCACTCTGCTCCCAAGCTGTTTTATCCATAGACTTGGTAAATTGTGTAAGATACCAGTCCCCGCAGTCCCCCTAGGCTGTAAGAAGCCCAGGGCCCATTGGTAGCAGATGCAAAGGGCTTTGCAGGCTGCACCTCTCTTTTGTTTGATATTTCTACCTATTTCTGTCTTTTTTTTTTTTACTTCTTTGATTTCTGTTTTCTCACTCTATTTTATAATGTACCCTCATTTCTTCCTGCAACAAGGCAGAGAAGGCATTTGGACCTACTCTGAAGGCTATTCGGTTGGCCTATTTCCCACACTCCAGCCCTGGCTCTCCCAGATCCTTGCTCCTATAGTTCTACCCTGTGACCTGGAAGTCTTGTCCCAGAGCCGGGCGCTGTGCCTGTTCTCCAGGAAGACACAGAACCTGAACTGGCATTGCTGTATTAGAGACTCTGGAAGATGCAGCATCTTCACCTGGCAGAGTCAGATACTCACATCTGCACAGTGCCCATTTTCCCATTTCCGCCTCCGTGTCTGTTGGAAGCTGGCCCCAGTCCCTCCCCACTGTTGGCTGGGGATTGTTTCTGCCACACTGTCCTCCGTGCAGTTTCCTCTCAGCCTGGGAATCTCCCCACTGTTTAAAATTGTGAGCCTGGCTTCTTGGAGTATTTGTCACTTGGCAGATTTTTTCTGCATTTGTCTCCTCCAGCAGGGACTGAAGAGGGAGGGCACTGGCATTTGTTGAATGCCTACAAAGCACCAGGTGCTGGAATCAGTGCTTCCCATGTTACTTTTTAAAACTTTTAATTGAAGTATAACATATATCCTGAAAAGTGTGCCAATGAGTGTACAGCTCACCACATTTTCACAAAGTGAACACACTCATGTAACCAGCATCAGATCAAAAAGTAAACCATCATGAGTTCCTAGAAGCCTCCTGTACCTCCTTCCAGCCACAAATCCCTGCACCCCCCATCCCGACTAACTACAATCCTGACTTCCAACAGCATAGATTAGTTTTGCCTATTTTGAGCTTTATATAAGTGGTACATGTGGTATTTAATCCTTGCAACTCAGCAAGAGGGAGATGTGATTAACCCTCCTCTACCCATGAGTAACCAGGCTCAGAAAGGTTAAGTAACTTGCCCAAGGTCATACAGGCAGTAAATGGTAGGGCTTGGAGTCACGCCCAGGGTTGTCTGGCTCCAAAGCTCATGTCCTTTTCTCTATACATCAATCATTTGTCCTCCTGCACCACCTCCCCTGCCCCCTCCATTGTGTATCTGGCCTGGGAACCTCTGAAGTCACTGGTCCTAACTGTTCCTTGTAGGTGCCTGGGACAGGAGCCTTGCCTCTCACACTTCCCGGTGCATTCCCGCCCAGGACTAGCAGGTCACCAGGGGCCTCCAAGGTCTCCGCACCCAGCATCTGGTGTTGAGTAAGCCTGGAGGCCTCGCCCTGGTGTTCACATGCAGAGGGGCCTGCATTCCTCTGCCTGCTTCATTCACCCTCATTGCTTGCTGCTGTGCCCTTGCCTTGGTGTCTGGGACTCATGTCTGCCACTTGCTGTTGGCAGAGTTGAAGGACGAAGCTGGTTGTGTCTCGTGTGTGCCCCTGAGCGTCTCGCTGCTTAGTGGGACTCTAGCCTCTGAGCTGCTGTTCCTTGGCAGGGCTGAACTTTCACTTCAAAGCAGGGCTGCCTTGTGGGATGTGCCCCTGATATCTCTGTTGCGGGAACGCATGCTCAGTAGCTGCATAGCAAACAGCCCGGTTCAAGGAAATGTTACCCTGGGTGCTTTTATGTTGCGGCCATTCAAGGCTGCTTAATGTCTCTGCCTGATGAGGTTTCTGCAACATTAACTCTGGTGGTGCTGGAGGGAGAAGGAGGGGGCTGCCACAGGAGGGTTTGCGGCTTCGCGGTGGGCAGGGAAGGGGCGCACCTCTCCAGCTGATGGGACCTGGCACATGCTGGGTGCTCAGTAAATGTGGGTGGGATGAATAAGGGCAAAGCTCAGGCCCCACCATCCACAGCGTCAGGCCCCCAAACCACCTGCAGGAACTTGGACATCAGGAGTTCCCTGGGACCATGTTGGCTGTTCCACATTTTATTTTATTTATTTATTTTTTAAATTTTTGAGATAGGCTCTCACTCTGTTGCCCAGACTGGAGTGAAGTGGCACGATCACAGCTCACTGCAGCCTCCACCTCCTTGGCTTAACAATCCTCCCAACTCAGCCTCCTGAGTAGCTGAGACCACAGGCACACTAACACACTTGGCTAATTATTTTAAAACATTTTTGTGGAGACCAGGTCTTGCTAAGTTGCCCAGGTTGCCTCAAATTCCTAGGCTCCAGTGATCCTCTTGCTTCGGCCTCCCAAAGTGCTGGGGTTACAAGCATGAGCCACTGTGCCCGGACTGTAGTTAAATAATTGAAAAATAAATCTCCAGACCTCACAGAGCATGTGTGAGCTTTAATTCCGTGAATCTTATCATTCTCTTAGGAGTGGGAGAGGTGGTAAAGGAGAGGGAGCAGTCATTTCTTGTCAGAGTCACAGAGCTGTAGCACTCAGGATTTAGTAGCGGCAGTTGGAAGCCTCACGGACAATACAACTGATTGTCACCCACTGTGTGCCAGTCTTCTCTTACAAACTTATGTTACAGAAAAGGAAACTGAGGCCCAAAGAGGCACCAGTTGGTGCTGAGCTTCATTTTGAATCCAGGCTGCAGGGCTCCACTCCCAGACTAGCTACTGCATCCTGAGACTTCCTTTAGGGAAGCTCGCTGATCTGATGACCCTGCCATCCGCTCCAGCTGGTCTGGCTCATGGCAGTCAGGGTTGCAGAGAAGGGGAGCAGGAGAGCACCCAGGATTAGGAAGGGGAACTTGCCACTCAAAGGACTGCAGCCAAGCCCAGAGGAGGTGGCAAAAGCAGCTCCCAGGATCTATCCTGTCCTGTGTGATTTTTTTTTTTAAGAGATGGAGGCTCACTCTGTCACCCAAGTTGGAGTGCAGTGTCATGATCATAGCTCATTGTAACCTTGAATTCTTGGGCTCAAACAATCCTTCTGCCTTAGCCTCCCGAGTAGCTAGGACTACAGGCATACATCACCATGTCTGGCTGATTTTTTTAACTGTTTGGAGAGACGGGGTCTCACTATGTTGCCCATGCTGATCTCAAACTGGCCTCAAACCATCCTCCCACCTCAGCCTGCCAAAGTGCTGAAATTATAGGTGTGAGCCACTGCCCCTGGTTCCGTCCTGTATTTTCACAAGACGGAGAAGTGGGGGACCAGATTAAAGGAAACTGGGCTTGTGGCAGGCAGGACCCACTACCCCTTAACTGCACCAGTGTGGTCTCTTTGACACCACTGCTGGGTCTGCTTTGCACCCTGGCCCTGGCCCCTAACCGAGCTTGAACTTCTGGAGAAGATGAAACAGACAGATTCACACTGAGAATTAGCTGGCTGATAAGCTTTCTACTTGCATCTTCTGGGAGTACCTGAGGTTTGTGAGTGGACAAAGCCCTGACCTCTGAGTTGAGGCCCAAGGCAGCACGATGCAGGTTCTTATCATCGAATGCTCTCCAGAACCCACCTTGAAGGTGAATTAGACCTAGTCCCTGACCTGGAGACAGGCGTGCACACATGCAGTATGCACACAGGGTAGATCTGGGGCACTTGAGTGTTGTTTCACGGGCTGGAGAGAGCAGTCAGGGAGGGGTACTTGCAGAATTAATTCCCCTTCTAGGTGGGAGGCACAGGATCTAAAGGGAGGTGTGAAGGACAGACAGAGACAAAGGTGGGATGGTCCAGCGAGATCCCAGGAGCATCTCCGAGCAGCATGTGCATCCCAGCGTCCCACCCACGGGTATTGATAGCCTCCCTCCTGCCAGGCCATCCTGCAGCAGGGACCTGGAGCACAGACAGCCCTTAGGAGTCTGTCTCCCATTCCCTGGCCTGAGCAGGGAGCCAGAGCTGGGACTCCTGACCTCCTGGCCATGCTGGAGATGCCAAGTCTCCCTCTGCTGTGAGTGCTGGAGCTGATTCACCGGGGAGCCCCACACCTGCTCCTCACCCATGCCCTCTGGCGTCTTCCATGCAAATTGGCAGAAATGCAGGAAGGGCCTGTGGGACAAATGTAGTGGCTCGTCCCTGCCCCCCCAGCCCTCTGAGTGCCTTCTCTGTTCCTCAGGAAGGTGGGCCTCGGTGAGCTGCAGCTGAGGGGTTGGTAGCTGCTCTTCCTCTCTCCACTGACTAGGGGTGTCTGTGTCTAAGTCTCCCCACCTCAGCACCAAAAGAATAGGAGTTGGCACCTCCAACCCTTGCTTTGAAATGCTCACCAGTACAGAGGTTATAATCCGTTTGCTTTGGCTCCAGCTGGGGACATTAAAACATTTTACACCTTTCCTCTGCTGGAGGCAGCACTTCTCAGACTTCAGTGTGCACCTGAGACACTGAAGAATCCTGCTGAAATGCAGGTTCAGACTCAGGAGGTGGGACCCAGAAAATCTGCTTTCCTATCAAACTTCCCAGTGATGACGATGCTGCCAATCCACCGGGTGCCAGGGACTCACTTGCTGAGTTATCTGCAGTGGAGTCCCGGGCAGCCACTTACTGATAACAGCCTTGTGAGGCTGCCCCATGCTGGCACCAGCTACCAGTGGGCATACTGAGTGTGTGACACACACAGCACGTAATCCCATCCTCCCAGCATCCCTGGGAGGTCAGTATTGTTGCAGATGTTGGGAACTAACTGTGGTCCTGCCAGAGGTCATGGAGTGGGTTGGCGGCCTTGAGCCTCAGCCTCCTGACTCCCAGGCCCTGACCCTCCCTCCTCCTCCCTACAGAGCCCAAAAGACAATTATCAAAGTGTTGGCAATGGCAGCCAACTCTGCCAGTCCTGGCTGAGGCCCCACACTCAGCTGTGGTTAAGCCATATGATAATTATTCCCATTTTACCATGAGAAGACTGAGGCTTGGGGGTTAGAAGATGTGCATGAGGCCAGAGCCTGAGTCCTTAATCCAACCATCTTCTGACAAGGATCTAAGCTCCCAGATGAGGTGCCCTGGTTCAAGGTAACCACTCAGGCTGCAGGGGGCCAAGGAGACAGGCCAGGCAGCCCAGAGCTTCCATGTGGCATGAAAAGCAGACAAAATAAGGCCTGTGCCCTGCAGTGGCGCCTGAGTGGGCAGCAAGAACCCAGAGCCCAGTCCAGCCTTGGCAGGTGCCCAGCAGCCCTCTGTGTACTCCCACCCCTGCCCCCACTGCTAATCCCCTTAGAGGCTGGTCTGCCAGCAGGGACCAATCAGGTTAGAGCGTGAAGGCAGATTAGCAGCCAGAACATGGGGTCTTGACCTCGGCTTCCCCAACCCCTGCCTCCTCCAGCCCTGGTAGAGGATGGGGGGATTGGCAGAGTGTGCAGGAGGCGGGGCAGCCAGAGCCGGGTGCCTGGAGATGGTGCCAAGTCAGGGTGTGGGCCTGGCAGCCCCCTTCTCTTCAGGGGCGGGCGGCCGACTGGGGTTGCCCGATGCTTCCAGGCCAAGTGGGGGCTGCTCTTGGTGGAGTTTGCCTCCTGGGGCGCTTGATCTTGGCGATGGGGTTCATGCTTTGTCTGCAGGGCCCTTGCCTCGAGCTGGTGTGAACTTGGAACCACTTGAGGGTGTTTGGTTGTGAATATCCTGAAGGATGTGGGAAGGGAAGGGGTGCGATTGATACATCATCCACGATAACAAGTGCTTGCTCATGCCTGCCTTCCCCTTCTGAGCCTGTATCTCACTGGGTCTGCAGCCTGGTTAGGCAGAGCAGGTACAAGTAGCCGAAGCATAGGTGGGGAGCTGTGGTCTCTCGGCATGCACAGCCAGCCTGTCTGGCCCTGAGCTCCTGCCTCTCCCTTGGCCAGTCCTAACTACTTGTTTTGGCCGGGAAAATGGAGAGGGATTAGAGCAGAGGACTCATGTAAGGATCCATTTTAGTTCATTCAGCTAAAAACTACTGAGTCCCTGCAATGTGCCAGGATACAAGGGAAAGTGAAGGAGAGTGTCTGCCAGGAGGTTATGGTCTGGAGACGGAGATGGACCTTCACCAGAGTCAGTACTTCATCACATCCGGTGCACCTGTATTTTATTACAAGCCTGGGTTGTGCCGAAAAGTAAAAGTGGGGGTCCTGGGAGCCTGTTGCAGACAGAGCAGCTGACTCAGGCTCAGGGGAGGTGTTTGAAGACTGAGGTGTGAAGGATGAATAGCGTCTCCTGGGTGAAGGTGAGGGAAGAGTATCCCAGGCAGAAGCCACAGCAAGTACACAGGTCCTGTGTACTCAGGAGGGGTCTGGGAAACTGGAGGAATGTCAGCAGAGGTGACGGAGTAGGCAGGGGCACCTCCCATCAGATCCTGCAACATAAGTGCCGCTTTCCATCCCCGTGTTGCAGATGAGAAAACTGAGGCCAGAGAGGTTACATGACTTGCCCGAGACCACACGGTTTAAGTGAATGGAGCCAAGTCTCCCCTGTGACACCAGCTGTGGGCTTTGTCCTCAGCACCCTGGCCTCTCCGTGAGTGCTCCCTGGACCAGCATCCCTGCATCCCCCAGGTGCTTGTCAGAAGTCTGGGACCTTGTCCCGCCCTTCAGCTTCTGCCCCAGCCCTGTATCTCCCCAGCGCTGTCCCGGGTCTGGCTCTGGGGATTTGTCATGGTGCCCTTGTCACTGTCCTTCCCCTGCCCTCCTTCTGAACCCCTGTCTGGCTCTGCTTCCCCGGGCTGGGACAGGCCCCGGCTGCCCTGGGCTTGGCTGTTTGTCCTTCCAGTCGCAGATCCCGCCTGCTTCCAGGACAGCAGTTCTCAGGATGTTTCATTCTGCCCAGACACATCCCGGCCATCTCCTCACTTCAGGGCGTTTGACAAGGCTGCGTGGGAGGAGGACGGGCAGGAATGACTGGCTCTGAGGGAGATGAAGGTGGCCCAGGGCTCCGGGAAAACTGATGGGGAAAGGCTTAGGTGGTGCTTTTGGGGGGTTTCCACGCAGACCAGGGGCAGAAGACATGATAAACTGTATTTCAAAGGGATTTGGGAAAGATGAGACAAATATTGGCAAGGTAGGAAGTCAATTGGAGCAAAAAGGGAAAAAAAAGAATAGCTTTGTTCTACTAGTTTGCGACGTGGTTGAGGCATCCAGGTCCAGGGAAGGCTTCTGGCGCCCCCTCGTGGGAAAGCTTGAAACAACAGAGCCTTAGGGTTGCTTAGGCTGTGCTTAGGGCAGGGACAACAGCCGGCATTTCTTGAAGGTTGCTAAACGGAGGTTGTGATTCAGAAGCTTAAGTACATAAACTCACAATCTTTTCCAAAGTCCCACGTGGTAGGTATTTTACAAATAGGGCACCTGAAGCTCTCAGGTGCAGAACTTCTCCAGGTCCATGGTTGGTCAATAGCAGAAGCAGGAGTTGAACCTGGTCCTTCTCTCTGCAGGTGCAGGCTCCTTCTACCACCTGCTTTGCTGCCATCAGGCTGCATTTTCCTGAGGCTTCCAAGGTTCACCTGTTTTCCTCTGGCCTCTCCTGGGGCCCCAAATTCACTTTCCTGTCTTCGTTTAAACAATGTGGGCTGCTTCCGGCTGTCGGCTGGCTGGCCAGGGTGGGGCAGTTCCACACCCAGCTTTGGGCCATCTCTCATCTCTTGACTGGCCCTTGGCATCACCTGCTGTCTGCCTGCCTGGGGGTTGTGTCTTTCCTCTTTAAGCTTTGGTGCCCCAGAACAATGCCTGAAAGATGGTCAGAGCCGGGTGCAGTGCCTGTGCCTGTAGTCCCAGCTACTTGGGAGGCTGAGGTGGGAGGATCACTAGAACACAGGAGTTTGAGACCAGCCTGGACCACATAGTGAGACCCTGTCTCTACAAAAAGATTAAAAAAAAAAAAAATAGCCAGACATGGTAGCATGCGCCTGTAGTCCCAGCTACTCAGGAAGCTGAGAGAGGAGGATCACCTGAGCCCAGGATTTCAACAGTGCAGTGAGCTGTGATTGAGTGACTGCACTCCAGCCTGAGTGACAGAGTGAGATGCTGTCTCTAAATAAATAAAAATAATAATTAAAAAGATGGTCAGATCACAGCCCTCTCTGTTCTATCCCATCACTCTCCCCAGCCTGTGTGAGGCTTCTCCCAGCTGACACTTGCTTCCCAGAGCCTCTGCTCCTCCCCAGTCATACCAGGCTCTCTTATGCCCCAGCGTCTTTGCATAGACTGGCCTGCCTGGAGTCTGCCTCTGCCTTCTCCCTCTTGCCTACTTAGTTCTTGGTGTGAGTCCTTATAGAACTGCATTTGCTGAATCGTACTTTGATGCTGTTATAAGAAACAGACACTCAAACCCCATTTATTATAAGGATCTAGTGTTATTGATTAGGCTACACTGTCATTTTTAATAAAGACCCCTGGGAAAATTCTTGCCTCATCTGAGTGCCAAACCAGCTGTACTCCTGAGAAGCTGATCCTTTTAGACTTATACGTGTCCCGTGGGCGCTGTGAACTGACTGGCTCTCCTTTCATGTCGTCTTTCAGTGAGAAAGCTCAGAGCCCCGCTCAGCCCAGCCTGGCATGTGGTCACATGGTACATGCATTCTTAGTACTCCCCATTGATTCTTCCTCTTCTCTGTGCCTCATTTTTCAATCTTGCTCTCTTGCTGTTTTGAAAATCCCTATAAGCCACCTTAAAGCCTTTCTAGAACAAGGTTGGGTCTAAATCGATAAGCAAATCAATACGAATAAAAAAACCTTCCTTGCAGGGTTGTGGTGAGGATTAAATGGAATAATGAATGGATGTGAGTGCCAGCCCAGCATTCCTTCCCAGGCTTGGCCAAAGGGTGAGTGGTCGGCCGGGCTGAGATGAGGGTCCCACTGGAGGTCCCGCCTTCCCGACTCTGTGGACATCCTCAGGCCACCACTCCTCCCTGCCCCCATCTGGCTCTTAATGCGCGTACTCTCATCTCCCTGAGTCCCTGTGGGTCACCAAAGGCGAGAGGCTGTGTCTGTCTTCTGCCCAGACCCCCTCTTTCAGTAGGTGTGTGGCCAGCAACTTTCCTCACCTCCTTTCTGGGACCCCAAATCCCCTAAAGAAGCAACCACCTCACTTGATGTGTGTCTTAGTCTGTTCCAGCTGCTATAACAAAATATCGTATTGGGAGGCTGAGGTGGGTGAATCACTTGAGGCCAGGAGTTTGAGACCAGCCTCAGCAACAAAGTGAGACCCTGTCTCCACCTGTAGAGCATCTGTAGTCCCAGCGCATCTGTAGTCCCAGCTACTCAGAAGGCTGAGGTGGGGAAGATCGCTTGAGCCCAGGAGTTCAAGGTGACAGTGATCTATGATTGTGCCACTGCAGTCTGGCCTGGGTGACAGCAAGACCTTGTCTCTAAAAAAACAAAAACAAAATGCCATAGACCGAGTGGCTTATAAACAGCAGAAATGTATTTCTCACAGTTCTAGAGGTGGGAAGTCCAAGATCAAGGTATTGGCAGATTTGGCGTGTGGTGAAGGCTGCTTCCTGCTTCATAGATGGTGCCTTCTAGCTGTGTCCTCACACGGAGGACGGGGCAAGGCAGCTCTCTGTGGTCTCTTTCATAAGAGCTAATCCTGTTATAAGGATGGAGCTCACATGACCTATCACCTCCCAAAGTCCTCACCTCCTAATGCCATCACATTGGAGATCAGGTTTCAACCTATGCCTTTTTTGAGAGGAAACGATCATTCGGACCATAGCAATGTGTCTTGCAGGCATGTGGGTGGGTCTGCACTGGTGAAGAGCTTAGAAATCTTCTGGTCCAGCCTATGAATTGGACAAATGAGGAAACTGAGGCCCCCCAAAAAGGAGAAGTGATGTAGCCAAGTCTCTAACACGATTTCAGCCCATTAGCCTTGAGCCTAAGCATGCCCCTCCCTTCCTCAGGGTCATGCCTCAAAGCAACGCTGGATGAGTCATCGATTGTCGCGTAACCAATGACTTCAAAACACTGCGGCTTTCAAGAACAAACAATAACCATCTCACAGTCTCTGTAGGTGGCTGGGTGGTTCTGGCTTGGGGTTTTTCATGACATTGCATCACAATGTTGGGGGGTTGCATCATCTGAAGGCTTGGCTGGGCCTGGAGGATGCACTTCCTTGATGGCTGGCTCACAGGCTGGCAAGCCTGTGCCTGCTGTTGGCGAGAGGCCTCGGTTCTTCTCCATGTGGGCCTCCTCAGAGAGCTGCTTGAGTGTCCTTATGACCTGGGCTGGGTTCTCCCAGAGAGGGCAATCCCAGAAGGAACAAGGAGGGAGCTACAGTGTCTTTTACGATCTAGTCTTGGAGGTTATCCATTACCGCTTCCATCATATGTGGTTCTTCAGAAGTAAGTTACTGAGTCCTGCCCACATTCAGGAGGAAGAGAATGAGCCTCCGTCTTTTGAAGGGAGGAATGTCAAACAATTTGTGGATGTCTTTTAACTACCACAACCTCCCACGTACACACACCAGTCATACGAAACTGCATGAGATTCCCCCAGCCTGCCTCGTCCCTTCCTGTCTCTGGGCTTCTGCACATGCTGTTACCACTGCTTAGAACACCCTTTCCTCATTTTCCGTTTCTGTCTGGGACACATCAACTCTTTAAGATCCGGTCAGAGATCACCTCTCCTCCCTCCAGCGGACTTGTTCACTCACTTCTCTGTACTCTCCCATCTCTTTGGCAGTACTGTTCCTCCAGCCATTGTTGAAAGCTGGCATGTACACCCCATGAAAGCAAGTCTTTGGGGGTCCCCAGCAGACCATCAGCTTTCAGTACACATTTCTGGAGTGAAGGATTGAAGGTCTACTCACTGGTTTCCCATCTGTGCCCTCTTCTGGGCATGAGTGCTCTAGGGTAGACCATGCACTTGTGGTTAGCTCTGCATCCACAAGCCCAGCCCGGACACTGGTGCCTGCGGGCACTCCATCAAGGTGAGTTTGGTTTCATGTTGGGCTCCCATGTCAGCCTGGTCTCCTGGTTACTGAGGAACTCACATGACCATGAGCTCCAGTGTGGGCAGTCTGTTGTTTACCTGTGTGGCCTGTACAGCCCTGCTCTAAATCCAGTAATTTCCCTGCCAGCCCACTCTGCCCAGTGGCAGCATCCCACTTAGGAAGATGGAGAAAACAAGTCCACAAGTCCACAGACCAGGAGAACCTTCAAGCCATTAGGGCAGGCACCACCAGGGCAGCAATTTCTTGTAAGAAGCAGAGACACTAAGAAGAGGATGTGGCAGCCAAGGAGCTCTCTAGGCAAGGAAGAGATGATAACAAGGATTAGGCAGGTGAAGACTGAAATGCGCCTCTCAAGACATATGGGGCTGGGGGAGTTGCTGCATAAAGACAGGCATCGGGGAGTAGGCCACTGGGGGCCCTCTGGGGAGTAGCCTAAATGGGTGGAATTTGGGGAATGTCTCCAGGAATACTGGCAGACTACACAGGGGAGCTGGAGATATGGCACAAATAACCAAGATCGAAGATGAAAGATGCCAGGGGGAGAGCAGGAAGGGAAGGTGTGGCCGGGCGAGTGCAGGAGGAGGAAGCTTCCCCCGCAGGAAGGGGAGATGCCTCAGGGATGGCAGGTGGGACGGCTCTGGAGGAGGGACAGCTATGTCTGTGCTGCAGGCTTGAACCATCTCCCCTCCAGGAGATGGGGCCTACATCCAGGAGAGAGAGCAAGAGAGAGCAAGAATGAGGGGCGCTGATGGTGCCAAGGCCCCTTCAGACATGAATGCCTGGCTGCTCTTCTGAAGGCTATGAGGGGACAGGACAGAGGGGCTGGGTTTGGGGGAGGGAGCACACAGATGTTGGTGCCCACTCTGTGGGGACGGGAGGGCAATTGCCTTGCCAGGCTTTCATTTTTCCCATTTTGTACATGAGGAAACTGGGCTCAGGAGGGAAAGGGTGCCTTGCAGATGTACGGCCAGGAGGGGGAGGGCCAGGCCTCGAACCCCAGGCTCCTCCCTCCAGCTGCAAGTCCCCAGCCCAGAGAAGGGGAGATAGCTGGGGACCGAGCTCCCTCCAAGACAGGGTGCATCTCTCCAGTTCCATCATTCATTCATTCACTCATTCATTCATTCATTCATTCAACAAATGCTTGCCGAGTGGCTGATATGGGCCAGGCACTGTCCTAGGTGCTGGGGTGCAGCAGCAGCTGGTCCAGTGCCTTCTAGCCCACCTGCCTCTTACCTTTCTGACTCAGGGCTCTGTGCACACCATTGAGTTTCTCAACAGGGAAACCCAGACAGGGCAGTGGCGGCCTTGACCGTTCAAGGGGCAGTGTGCGGCGGAGTAGGGGGCTGTGGGCTGTGGGCTGTATTCTCGGATCTTGTGGAGCGAGGGGCTGAAAGGAAGGGCACTGTCAAAGCCCATGGGCCTGGCCCAGGAGGAGGAGGTGGGGCTGTGGAACTGCCTGGCACTGGGGCCTATGTCAGGACGGTCTGCCTCTGGTTGTTCACCTACAGGACCCTGGTGTGTCTGGGCAAGGCTCTGAGGCAGGGAGCCCGGGTCCAACCCAGGTCAGTTACTTCACGTCTTGGAGCTCAGTTCCCTCCTCTGTGAAATGGGTGCAATGGCAGTTCCTACCCCCAGGGCTGCTGCACAAGCCAGGGCTCTGGGACCTGAATGCCTGGGTTCAAATTCTAAAGCCACCACCCACCAGCTGTGTTACGTTGAAGAAGTTGCTTAGCTTCTCTGAGCCTCCCTTTTCTCCTTTGTATAATGGGGATGGTGATAGTATCCACGCCATGCTCCTGGGAAGGACTCAGGCAGTGCTGGCCTGAGGGGAGTGTGGCTGTGAGTAGGAAAAGCTGACCTGGAAAGGGGCATTTGCACACGTCTGTGGATGCCAGGGGGGCTGCTGAGCGGGAAGAGAGGCAGGTGGACAGGTCAGAGGCCCGGTCCTGCCAGGGAGTGGAGGAAGGGCCCCAAAGCTTGCCTGGCAGTCACCAAGGCTGAGGATTTGCAGTCCCGACAGCGCCCCCTCCCCTCGTAGCAGGGCATTCATGGGGAGGTGTGAAGTCCTCAGTGATCCCAGCCCCCTGGGTGCTCCTGACTCCCTGTGGCCCAGGCTCACGGAGGTGCCCTGCTGCCTGCAGTCCCCAAGAGCACAGGGTTTGGAGTCAGGCCCTGCCTGGAGTTAAAGACCTGGGTGGGCCACTGGCCGACTGGGTCACCGGAGCCAATTCTGTCCTTCCTGAGTCAGCTTGCTCAGCATAAGACACAGAGCATAAGCCCCAGGCGTGCCATCCCTCCTACAGCCAGCCCAGCGTGCCATCCCTCCCACCCGGTGCCAGACAGTGGTCATCAATCCCCCTCCAGAAGCACCTCTGTTGTGTGCCCCTTTGCAGCCCTGCACGATGCTGTAGGGGCTGAACTGGCCTCTGGGGGTCTGGTGGGCTGACCTCTGTGGGCATTAGGCTGTTCTTGTATTGCTATAATGAAGTGCCAAGACTGGGTAATTTATAAGAAGTGATTGACTTGGCTCACGGTTCTGCAGGCTGTGCGGGAAGCAAAGGCATCTACTTCTGGGGAGGCCTCAGGGAGCTTTTTCTCATGGCAGAAACCTGAGGGGGAGCAGGCACTTCACCTGGGAGGGTGAAGGAGAGGGAGAGTGGAGGGGGAGGCGCCACACACTTCAACAACCAGAGCTCCCGGAACTCACACGCCATCGAGAAGTCAGCACCAAGCCAGGAGGGATCAGCACCCGTGACTGGATCACCTCCCACCAGGCCCCACCTCCAGCACTGGGGATTACAATTCAACACGAGATCTGGGCGGGGACAAATATCCAAACTATATCAGGTGGGGTCTGGCAGGGCTGGTCAGAGCTGCCCCAGGCTTCTCCTTCCAGCTGCAAGCCCCGAGCCCAGAGAAGGGGAGGTGGCTGGGGACTGAGCTCCCTCCAGGACATGGTGTGTCTCTCCAGTTCCATCATTCATTCATTCATTCATTCATTCAACAAATGCTTGCTGAGTGGCCGCTGTGGGCCAGGCACTGTCCTAGGTGCTGAGGTGCAGCAGTGGCTGGTTCAGTGCCCTCCAGCCCACCTGCCCTGCTTCCCTAACTCATCACAGCACTCTGCAGGAACCTCTTTTCTGACCGGTGTTTTCTCTCCCTCTGACTTTATCCTCCCAGGGACTTGAGTGAGAACGCCATCCAGGCCATCCCCAGGAAAGCTTTTCGAGGAGCTACGGACCTTAAAAATTTGTGAGTACAAGCCTGGGAGGGAGAAGGGTGCGGGGGCTCCAGGGCCACTCCTGGCAGAGTCCTCAGGGTATCCCCGAGTGAGCCATGTGGTCCAGGCAGCGAGGGAGCTGACCTAGGCTCTCAGAGGGCTGGTGCCAGCATGGTCTTCTGGAATAATCTGGGGTTGGAGGAAACAGGCAGCCCTTGCCTCTCCCTTGGTTGTGATTCCATATGAGAGCCAACGGAGGGGGCCCTTGGGGACCTGGTGAAGCGTGTTATCAGTGTGGGCAATATTCTCAGTCCATTTCGATGGTGCAGTGTCTGTGCCCGCCTCATATTTGGGTTGGGAGAGCTGGGTTTGAATCTTCTCTTCTAGTTACACATCACATAAGCCGCTGCAAGTCAGTGAACATCGCTGACCCTCGGTATGTTGTTCTGGAAAATGGGGATAATAAGATCTACTTCACAGGCATGTTCTGAAGTTTAAATGAAACATGGAAATAAATACACTTTGTCAAATGCTATTTAAATGTAATGGCTTATTATTATTACTATTCAAATTTATTCTGGTCCAGGCTTACCACCTCCTTGAAGTCTGAATACAGCAGGGATGGCAAATGCCTGGCATGCTTGTCACACACACCCCCTCCCACACCTGTGGCACACATTGATAATCAATCACCACATTCTTTCCCACAGAGGTCACCTCACAGCTTCAGTGTACTCTGACAGCAGCACTCCAGGTAGCCACCTCTAGTCAACCTCTTTGGTACTCAGGCTGAAATCTGTTTGCCAGCTCTGGCTGCCACTGCTTTGTAACTCTCCCATTTTTCAGCTGCCAGAACCCACTAGGTGGTCTCCAAAATGTGTGTGTGTGTGTAGGGGGGTGCCTGCTCCCCAGGGGATATGTAAGGTTGAGTAGAAGGAGATAACTTTTACTTATATTTATGATTTTAACTGAAAATTAGAAAAAAAACCTTAGGTTTTTACTAATGTTCGTTATTTGGAGTGACACATATACACGTAAACAGCTAGGGGTGTACCTCTTTTGAATGAATGGAGCACGTGGTCAGAATGTTTGGACACCCTTACTCTAGGCAATGTGCCCTTCTCTCTACAACCTTCCTTTGCTTCACAGACAGCTGGACAAGAACCAGATCAGCTGCATCGAGGAAGGGGCCTTCCGTGCTCTGCGGGGGCTGGAGGTTCTGTAAGTAAAGCATGGAAAAGGAAGGAGGGGTGTGGAGGGCCCTGCTACACAGGTGCCAAGTGCCGCGGCCTGGGCGGCGAGCATCAGGGAGACAGGAAGTGGGAGACCTGCCCTCCTAGAATCACCTCGGAGGAGGGGAGGACAGGCACTCATGGGGTTGTGCCTGCAGCAAGCAGTGTGCCCCGGTATAACCTGCTCAGGATGAAACCCAAGGGTTTCTGGCGCTTGGCCTGGAATGCTTCCCTCTTTCCCCCTGCCTATCCAAACCCCACCTTTCTTCCAAGCCAACCCGAGCCTGGGACGCGTCCCATCACCCGCCCTGCTCCATCTCCCCATCCTACCAGCCTTGGAGTCTATGGTGCTGTCGGCTCACAGCCCCAGCTCAGGGCTTTCCTGTGGGGCGGGATATGCCTCATGCTCTTCGGCTTCGCCCCTCTATGTCCAGCCCCGTGCTGGTCCACTTTAAGGTCGAGAGCCTCCCCGTTCATTAGCAGGGCGGCCCTGTCCCACATCATCTCCTGCTGGGCAGGTGCTAAATGACTCTGGTTTTTCCCATTTAGGACCCTGAACAACAACAATATCACCACCATCCCCGTGTCCAGCTTCAACCATATGCCCAAGCTACGGACCTTGTGAGTCAGCCGGGGCAGCAGGGAGCGGGGCAGCCAAGCCCGGTTGATGCCGGGGGTAGGTGGGGCAGAAGGCGAAGGTTCTGCAGACAGGTCATGGAGCTCATTCTCCCTCAGACCCCCAGAGGCCAGCCCAGGCTGGGGGCTCCATGCAGTCGGAGGCGGAAGGAGTTATACAACTGCAGGGCATCCAATGCCACTTAATTTGTTTTTTCCTTGGAAAACAAATGATTTGTTTTTGTGCTTGAAAATGAGCCAGGTGGTTTGGGGCAGTGAGCCTGTGCGAGGTCAGTGCGATGACCTGGGCTTTGCTGGGCACATTCCGGTCCAGCTGTGCCCAGAGCATGTGGGAGGGGAGGGGCAGCAGCGGGATCTTCATGGGGCTGTGGATAATCCCTGGATTGGAGCTGAGCCACCTGCTTGACTAAATGTAGACTGTGTTTGGCTTAAACACAGCACCGGGGGCAGCCTTCTGCCTGAGGTTTGGGGTTCCCACAATCTGGCTGGGCTGGGGGATCCAGATGGGTTGTGAGCCATCCTGTCCTCTTGCAGCCGCCTGCACTCCAACCACCTGTTTTGTGACTGCCACCTGGCCTGGCTCTCGCAGTGGCTGAGGCAGCGGCCAACCATCGGGCTCTTCACCCAGTGCTCAGGCCCAGCCAGCCTGCGTGGCCTCAATGTGGCAGAGATCCAGAAGAGTGAGTTCAGCTGCTCAGGTGGGTGCAGACTCTTGCCGGGCTCTCAACTGTCCCGCGCCTCCTGCGCTGCCTCTTTTTCCTGCCCCTAATCTCGACATTAATACCTGGCCTGCCCATCACCTCCTGACCCCGCCCATCACCTGGCCCCACACATCACCTCCTGACCCTGCCCATCACCTCCTGACCCCACTATCTGCCCCTCCTGCCCCATCCATCACCTCCTGACTCCACTGTATGCCCCTCCTGCCCCATCCATCAGCTCCCATTCTCACCATGGCCTTTGTCTCTGCGTGTCACTTCTTGCCTCCTCTCCTTTTCCCTCCTGTCCCCTCACTGCCTCATCCACTCATCACCCCCTTTTTTCCACCCTGTCCTCTTTCTGGTCTACTCAGTGCCTCCTCCAATGTCCTCTGGGCTCTTTGCTGCTGCTATCATCCCCTTTTCCCTCCTCCGATGGCCCCACCTCTGCTGCCTTGACAAGTCGTTGAACTGGGCCCTCTAAACTTGGCTCCAAAAGAGGTGGGCCTCAAAGCCCACGCCCTTTCACCTTCCCCTTGTGGTTCTGTGATAGCCTCCTGACTGGTTGCCCATGTCCTCCCTGGCCCCTGGCTTATACTACAGCCAGAAGACCAAAAAGAACCCACAAGTCTGGGCGGTCACTGCTCGTGTACTCACCCAGCTGTCAGCACCGCGTCGAGAGTCTGAACTGCCCTCAGGCTCTGCAAGCCTGGACAGGGCCAGCACCGCCTCCCCTGCCTCCCGCTGCCTGCAGCTCCCCCAGCTGTGCCTGCCTCTGCCGCTTCCTGGTGCAGGTGCCGCCAGCCCTGGCCTCACAGGCTGCTCCCCTGCTGGGCACACCCTTCCCTCCTTGTTGCCTGCCAACTCCTCCTCACCCTGCAGGGCCCAGAGAGCCTTCTGTGATCCTACATGAGGTCCCACATTGTGTTTCTGGCGCATCCTTAGCACTTTGTCTTTGCTTGGCACAGGAAATGCTTGCTGAATGAATGGACAGTTCTCAGATTTGTGACAGAGGATTTAGAGGCTGACTGTTTCTCCCAAACCCGTGGACTGGGCCTGCCAGCCACACAGAGCTCTGAAGGAAAGCATCTCCTAGGCACAGCCTCCCTCCTCAGCGTGAGGCTCTTGGCTGTGGCTGTCACCTCCTCCATTGCACTGGCAGACACCCAGTGCAGTGGGTGGGCTTGAACACCGCTGTGCTCAGCACTGCTGTGTGTGTGTGTGCATGCAGATGTGCGTATGAGTGTGTGTGCCTGTGTGTGAAAACATGTGCGTACACATGGGTATGTCTCGTGTGAGCCAGGACTGCCTCTGCATCATTGCAGCTGCCACAGTTTTTAGGAATTGGAATGGGTAAATCACTTGGACAATTTTTATTTTGAAATGAAACTTTTTCCTTTGCATTTGGAAGACTGTGGTTTCTATTTTCGGACATGAGTTTCTCCTCTGGAGTCTGATCAGCCTGGCAATCCTTTTCCTTTAAAGGCCACTGTCACAATATGCCAGGAATCCATGTAGCTTTGTCTCATTTGGTCCTGGTGCCCACCCTTTGGGGCAGCCATGGAATATATTCAAAGTTAGAATGCTGGTGGGGGTATCAATTGGCTCAACCACTGTGCAGAACTGTCTAGCAGGATCCACTAAGGCTCAACATCTGTCCACCCTGTGACCCTGCAACTCCTGCTAGGTGTGTGCATTTTTTTCTGCAAAAATGTCCAAAAATATTAAAGGCAGCTTTTTCCATAATAGCCCCAAATTGGAGACAACCTGAATATCCACCAACTAATTATGATGTATCCATGTAACGGAATACTACTCAGCAATGAAAAAGAACAAACTACTGATACACACAGCAACATGGTGAATCTCAAAGACTGTATATTAAGCAAAAAAGCTAGACACAGAGAAACTACTGTTTCATTTATGTGAAGTTCATAAACGAGCAGAACAAATCTTTGGCAATAGATCTCAGAATAGTGGTTACTTTGGGGAAGGGGCAGGAGGGAATCTTCTTGGGTAATGGAAATGTTCTGTCTAGGTAGTGGTTCCACCAGCTACGTGCTTCAGAAAGAGCACTTTGTATAAGTTATACCTCCATTTTTTCAAAGGCTCTTATTTCAGACACTGGGCTAGATCCTGGTTTTACCACTTATTAGCTGTGAGAATTTCTACAAATTAATTAATATCGAGGACTCTGTTTTCTCAGCTGTAGAATGGCAACAATAATAGGCTCCTCTTAGGCTTAAACGAAATACTGCATGTACTGCACTTATTATAGCATGTGGCATACAGTCAATGCTTGAGTGTTTAGGAAACAATCATTATCACCCTCATGTGACAGATGAGGGGACTCAGGCTCAGAAGTGTTAAGTGACTTGGACTAGAATCCAGAGCTTCAGAATTCTAGGCCAGGATTTCTTAGTGTATGAATCACACACCAGTGCAGTTCAGTTCAGATTCAAGTTCAGCAAACATCTGACAAGAACCTGCTGTGTGCCAGGCGCCCACAGAGTTATATCAAAGTCCAGAATCTTATTTCATTAGTGATCCCCTCTGGTTCATCCTTATCGAGAGAAACTGCCAGTGTACACCCTATCCCATCCATCAGTCTGTATCTGGGCTTAAGGGAGGTACTGATGCATGACAGCCTGAGGCCACACCCCCATGTTTCTGCAGGCCAGGGGGAAGCGGGGCGCGTGCCCACCTGCACCCTGTCCTCCGGCTCCTGCCCGGCCATGTGCACCTGCAGCAATGGCATCGTGGACTGTCGTGGAAAAGGCCTCACTGCCATCCCGGCCAACCTGCCTGAGACCATGACGGAGATGTGAGTATGGGGCAGGGCAGATGCTGGGGCACAGCCCCTCGGCAGGCCTGGCTCTGGAGGGCCAGTGAAGAGCTGGAGTAGGTGCCGCCTCAGGGCTTGCCCCAAGGCCCTTCAGTGACCATGGAGAAGACACAATTTGCCTCTGCTGGGCTGGGAAACTCTGGAGGGCTGGGGAGGGAGTGTCCCTCTGTGGTCCCACCCAGCTGCGTGAGTCTGCTAGAATCAGGTTCTCAGCATCATTTGTGGGCCCCTTTCAGCTACAAACACCTGGGATAATGGAGCGCAAGTCAGCATTTTCTCTGTCTGTCCCAGTGTCCTTACCCCAGACTTCAACTTCTGGAAGTGGGAAGGGAGCAGGGGCAAGAGGGGCCAAAGGCTTATTCAGGGCAGGTGAGCCCAGCAGATAACACCCAGGGCTGGGCTGACCTGGGCCCTTGTGCTTCCCCTCTGTTTTCTCTCCGCAGACGCCTGGAGCTCAACGGCATCAAGTCCATCCCTCCTGGAGCCTTCTCACCCTACAGAAAGCTACGGAGGATGTGAGTGCCTCCCGCTGCTTCCTGGGGAGCTGATACAGGGATGACGGAGATGCTGGGTGGTCCCACAGCCCTGGGGCAGGCCCTAACTCAGCCCCCCACAGCAGAGTGGCCTGGGCCAGCCACCTGGCCTTCCTGCCCTTCAGGCTGCTTGGCTGTGATGCGGGGACTTCCTTGCAGGGCTATCGTGAGGCCCGAAGGGAGTGCTGAGCCTGAGCCTGGCTTGTGACGGGAGCTGCTTGTCATCCTCTCATTTCAGCTTGGGTACCAATAGGAGCAATTAAGGATGGGAGGGGGCTAGGAGACTGCCAGGATGCATGGGAAAGCTTTGTCCATAACTTCCCAAGCTGGAGTGCACAGGGAAATAGCAGCCATGGGCTTTTCAAATGGGGAGATCTGGCCTCTCACTATTCTCATTTCAAAGCACTCCACCCTGCTCCCGTGGTGTCTAGGAGGTGGAGGGGACTGGGCAGGGCTCAGTGGCTGTTGAGGGATTCAGATGCCCCCTCTCCTTCTGCTCACCTTGCAGAGACCTGAGCAACAATCAGATCGCTGAGATTGCACCCGACGCCTTCCAGGGCCTCCGCTCCCTGAACTCGCTGTGAGTAGCAATGCCAAGGCTTCCTCAGTGGCCCAGGGCATCCCCTGAGGAGGCTGGCAGGGCCCAGGGCCCTGGTGGATGCAGGAGGAGGAGCAGGGCTATGCCCCCCTCCACACAGCCCCTGCCCACCACAGCCTCAGTGGGTCATCCTTTGGCTGCAAAGGGTTTGCTGTTCTAGCTCCCTCTTCCTTACCGGTGGACCCTCCAACGCTGGGAGCGGGAGAAGTGTGGAGAAGCTAGGCAGAGCTGTTGCCCCTGGCAACTGGGATGCACTCCCTGCCACGGTGAGGATTTTCCCAGCATTCTTTGCACAGCCATCTTGGCCCCGTCCCCCCACCGGAGCCCAGCATGCTGTGCTCCTGAGGCCTCTGCAGTCACCGCAGGGCCAGTGAGCACCAGCTCCAGTTGTGACATCTGCCACAACTTGCTATCTTTTATCCCAAATGAGATGAATCCCAAGATGTGGTGGGTGCTGCTAGGACAGTGTTTGCCCGCTCCTCCTTCCAGTATTTCCCTTCCTTCAGGCTCTACTGGAGAAGTCTGTCAATAGAACATACAAAAGGTAGTGAAGCACCCCCGTCTCCCATTCACCAAGCGCCTCACTCCCGAGGTCCTATAGCACTTTGTCTGTACAGAGAGCACACTCAGGGCGCCCTGGAGTTGGGCGAGCTCCCTGTAGGAGGGGCCATTTGTTACTCTAGGGGATGAGTGTTTTCACCTGCTCCTTGGCAGCACAGGACTCATGCTTGGCATAGACTAGAGGCCTGGCAAGTACAACAAAATGAAACTCCCCCGGGGAGTGTGGGAGCCTGCCAGCTCAGTGCCTTCTGTGCATGCCATCTTTTCTTGGAGCAGAGTCCAAGTAGAGGGTGGGGCCAATTGTGAATGGCACCCTTGAAGTTGTGCAGTGTACACCCTACACAGCTGTCTGTACATGACAGCCTGGTGAGGGATCGTTGTCATTGGCTGAGGAGATCAGATTCTGAAGGTGGCCTGCCAAAATGCAGGGCCCTTCATCTGAGAAGTGAATAAAGCTCTCCTAAGTTGGAACATGGCAGTCTAAAAAGGTAAAAGTGAATAACCCATCCAAGTGGGTTTCTGTTGTTCATGGGTACCTGGTCACAGCTGCCTCCCTGCATATAGGAACGTGGATGATTCCAGTACACCCCATCAACAGTGTCTACCTCGGCCAGCCCTGACCTTGCCTCCCTGCTTCAGTTCCTGCCCTCTCTGCTCCGTTTCCCACCCAGCAGCTTGAGAGGTGTTTCTGAAACAGGAATCTGATGCTATCTCAGTGGCTTCCTGATGCTGGCTGGGTAAAGACCAACCTACTGTCCCATTTGTTTCCTCCATTCCAGCCACACTGGCCCTGTCACCTGTCCACACAGGACAGGCGCACACAGTTCCCACTGCAGGGCCTTTGCTGTTGCTGTGCCCCACTCCAGGAATGACCTTGAAGCCATGTTTGAAGAGGAAGTACCCAGGACTTTTTATTCAGCTTGAACGTTTACGAGGGTAGCTTGTGGGCTCCGATTATGATATTGGGAATGGCATACAACCCCCCTCCCCAAACCTCCTGGATGTTTTCACTGTCCTCCTGAACCCACCTATGTCTACATGTGTTTTTTTGAACTTTTGTTTTTTTAAAAAACCTATACATAGAATTCATGCTCAATGCAGAAAACTTTGAAAATGCCAAAGTATAAAAAAAAAATGCTTGAAGTCCCACCATCCGGATCTCACACTGCATGTGCCGTCTGGCATTCTATTTTTTCCTGTAACTCTCTGAAAATATGTTAATTATTCCTGCCCATGGGATTTTCTCTTCTCTCAACAATCTCCTTTTGGATTCTGGACCAGATGAATTTCCCAGGAAGCGCCCCTTTGCAGCCTTCTGTGGGGTCCACGTGTGAGGGCGATGGAGCAGGAGCTGCTTTGTTAGTGACTGGAGTCAGGGGCATCTCTAGCCCATAGGGCACTTTATGCTCAGAAGCGGGCAACCCTTTCTTAAGACACTTTACTGTCATCTGTGGACAAGTTGCTATAACAAATATACACCACTAGGATGTGCTCCATGTAAATGGCTTAGGGGCAGCGCTGTTGAGCTGGGGCCGTCTGCAGAGCTGTGCTATCGCCCTGGTGGGCTGTCCTCTAACCCTTCTCTCTGCTGCCTTTTCTCCAGGGTCCTCTATGGAAACAAGATCACAGACCTCCCCCGCGGTGTGTTTGGAGGCCTATACACCCTACAGCTCCTGTAAGAACGAATCCTGGGTGTCTTGGGTGGGACCCAGGGAAGGGCCAGCATTCCTCTGGCCTGCTAGACTATCCCTTTAGGCCTCTCTGGGGTATGGGACTCAATTGAGACAATGAGCTTGGAAGACAGGCAGACCCACTAGGGCTGAGAGGCTCCAGGGCTCTGCAGAGGCTAGAGAGGGAGGTAGAGGCAGCTTCAGAGCTGCTCACAGGATGCCAAAGCAGAGAGGCTCCTGAGACTCGGCCCGTGCTCCTGAGGAGCTTGGTGTGGCTGGGGACAGAGCTTTCTCCTGCAGGGGGACACCCAGGCCAGCTCGGCCTCCTTGAACCATGAACTTTCAGGCAAGGATTGTCTCCCAGGGCTCAAGAGGCATAGAACACAAATGCTCCAACTCAGCTGCCTGGGGAACCCAATGGACCTCTGGGAAGGAGGAGGAGCCCCCCCAAAAATGCCTTCACAAGGTGGCTCTATGCTTTCCCAGAATCCCACAGGGCATCTCTAGCAGTTCTTGGAAAGAGAGAAGAGTGGGTTGACCGAAATGTCCCTGTGCATGGAGAAGGCAGTCGGAGTTCCGGGCCCCTCTCCGTGGAGCAGACATCCAGAGGGCAGATTCCCTGGGCCTGCTCCAGTGGGCTCCTCCCTGTAATAACGCAGGCCGGGACCAAAGAAGGTGCCCAGGACCTGAGATGAGTCTCATGTCGAGCCTCTCTCCTCACCACTTGGTCCTGGCTCTGCCCACAGGCTCCTGAATGCCAACAAGATCAACTGCATCCGGCCCGATGCCTTCCAGGACCTGCAGAACCTCTCACTGCTCTCCCTGTATGACAACAAGATCCAGAGCCTTGCCAAGGGCACTTTCACCTCCCTGCGGGCCATCCAGACTCTGTGAGTGCTCTGATGCCTTCTTCTTCTCCCCTCCCAGCAGGCAGGCCTGGGGGAAGTTGCAGCCTCCAGGGACAGGCAGCTGTCCGACTCTGGGCTGCTGTGCTCACTGGGGGTGGCCTCTTACAGAGGAAGGACACAGACCTGGGTTAGACCATCCGAGGTTCAAAGTCCACCTAGGCGTCTTATTGGCTGTGTGACTCTGGGCAGCTTCTCTGGGCCTCATTTTTATTTATCCATAAGATGGGGATGCCTTCCCATAGAGTTGTTATGA
This sequence comes from Hylobates moloch, assembly GCF_009828535.3. NCBI lineage: Eukaryota > Metazoa > Chordata > Mammalia > Primates > Hylobatidae > Hylobates > Hylobates moloch. The sequence continues at coordinate 36,614,191 of NW_026652278.1, forward strand.
GATTAAAGAGGATGTTTGTACAAAGCTTAGCTCATCACAAGTGCTTGATAAATGCTGGCTCTAGCTAACAATAATATTGACGGTGATGATGATGATAATATATCGCATTGATTCTGAGACACATGTTGTTTCCACATTAACAGCTCTGAAACTGGGATGCATGTTATAATCAGTGGTACATCACTTAGTTGGCAGCATTTTGTTCTTTATTGATAGTACAAAAAATAGTAGTGCCTCTTACAATTCATAATGTTAAATCAGATGAAATACAGTAATGACAATGGTGACTGTGAATAAAAAATTAGGGAGCAATAAATCTGGTAATTTGTTGTAATATTTTATTGTGGAAAATTATAAGCAGATTAAGAGTAGTACTGTGGGCCAGGCATGGTGGCTCATGTCTGTAATCCCAACACTCTGGGAGGCTGAGGCAGGAGGATTGCTTGAGCCCAGGAGTTCAATACCAGCCTGGGTAACATGGCTGGGCACCCCATCTCCACAAGAAATTTTTTTTAAAAAAAGTAGCCAGGTGTGATGGCACACACCTGTAGTCCCAGCTACCTGGGAGGCTAAAGTAGGATGATTGCTTGAGCCCAGGAGGTTCAGGCTGCAGTGAGCTGTGGTTACACCCCCTGCACTCCCACCTGGGCAACAAAGAGACCCTGTTTCAAAAAAAAAACAAAGAGTACTATGGTGAACCCCCAAGTTTTCATCACCCAGCTTCCAATCCTGTACAATTAATTTAATATCATTGAGTATCTGATTAGTTTTCAAATTTCCAAGTGTCTCTTACATGTTGTGCAATTTTTTTGTTTGTTTTTGTTTTTTGTTTTTTGAGCGGGAGTCTCACTCTGTCACCTAGGCTGGAGTGCAATGGCACAATCTCAGCTCACTGCAACCTCCACCTCCCAGGTTCAAGTGATTCTCCTGCCTCAGCCTCTGAAGTAGCTGGGATTACAGGCGCCCGCCACCACGCCTGGCTAATTTTTTGTATCTTTAATAGAGATGGGGTTTCACCATATTGGCCAGGCTGGTGTCAAACTCCTGACCTCGTGATCCACCCACCTCGGCCTCCCAAAGTGCTGGGATTACAGATGTTAGCCACCACACCTAGAATGTTATGTAATTTTTAGTAGTTTGAATCAGGATTTAAATAAAGCCTGTGCAATATAATTGGCTGATGTTGGTTTATGTTGGTTGATGTACCTCTTAAGTTGCTTTTAATCTATGTGTCCTCTCCATTTCTCTTTTCCTTGTAATTGATTTGTTGAAGACACTGCATCATTAGTTCTGTAGGTCTAGACTTTGTTGATTGCATCCCTGTGGTGTAGTTTCACATGTTCCTCTGTCCTTTCTGTGTCCCGCAGATTGAAAATTGGATCTAGGAGCTTGGTCATGTTCAGTTTTGACTGATTTATTTGGCAAGATGATTTTATAGATGGGATTGTGGACTTCCCATCAGAAGGCAGACAGATGTCTGGCTGTCTCCCTTTTGTAATAAAAACAGCCATTGATCTCAGTGCTTGAACCCATTAATTCATTAGCAATCCTGAAATGGTGATTTTGAATTTGTATCAGTCTGTTTTTGTGTTACTATAAAGGAATACCAGAGACTAGGTAATTTATAAAGAAAAGAGGTTTACTTGGCTGACAGTTCTTTGGGGTGTACATATACGGCACCAACATCTGCTTGGCTTCTGGTGAGGCCTCAGGAAGCTTACAATCATGGCAGAAGGCAAAGCAAGGGTAGGCACGTCACGTGACAAGAGAAGGAGCAAGAGAGGGAGGGGGAGTGCCATGCTCTTTTAAATAACCAGATCTTGCATGAGCTCAGAGTAAGAACTCACTCATTATCACGAGGGCAGCACCAAGCCATTCATGAGGGATCCACTCTCATGCCTAGCCTTTTGCTTTGCCTTCTGCCATGATGGGTTCCTGAGGCTCACCAGAAGCCGAGCGGAGGTTGGTGCCATACTCCTTCAGTCCACAGAACTCAGTCCAGTAAATGTCTTTTCTTTATAAATTACCTAGTCTCAGGTATTCCTTTATAGAAACACAAAAGCAGACTGATACAAATTCAACCGAATACCGAACACCGATCCGAACACCTCCCATCAGGCCCCACCTCCAACACTGGGGATTACATTTCAACATGAGATTTGGTGGGGACAAACATCCAAACCATATCAGAATTCTAACATTCTTTTTTCATTTCTAATGCAGTTGTGACTATGCTTTAAAACAGAATCCTTATATTTAACTGGAATGTTTCCACGTAAGGAAAATTCTCATCTGCTGTGTGGTTAAACTTAGGCAATTAAATGGTCCCCTTCATTCTACATCTTTAATTCTGAGCCTGCAGTTAGATGGGATGTGCTGACTTGTGGGTTCTGTGGTGTGCATTTAATGAGCATCAATTATTAATATTATTGTGTCCATTGTTGTCGCTGTAATCCCTGCCCCTGTCTATGCCAGGCAGTGCTCTTCATCAGATAACATCTACATGGGGTATTGGGATAGGTTCCAAACAGGCTGAGTAAAAGGTACAGCTCGTGACCCCTGGGGACTCTGCACATCACCAGAGATGTCAGCCACAAAAACAAACTCATTAAAGCCCACAAATTTGCCTGCAGCCCAACTCCTCCCAATTAATTTACTTATAGCCAGGGAGACAAAGAGGAAGCCCCATGGGGAAACCTTGCCAAGTATGTGAAATTAGAGGGTACAGGGAGACACTGGCAAGGTGGACCATTTTAAGCAGCTGGCAGAATGTCTGAGAGAAACATGCTAAGGAGATTTACTGGCCAGGGACTCACATACAGGAAAACCTTGGGGATGGGGAATGGGAATGAGAGACTCATGTGAGCCACTGTTCTTTGCATGTATTATCTTAATACTTACAGTGATGCTATGAAGGTAGGTGCTATCATCCTGATTTTACTTAAAACAAAGACTGAGAGAGGTTATGTGACACACCCAATGTTGCAGAACATCTGATAAAACAGGAATTTGATCTCAGGTATCTCTTCACCATCACCAAGAAATTACTTAGCTGCCCCTTTAATTGTGCTTTCTCTGTAAGAACAGAACTCATTATTGAAGGCTGTAAAGCAACACTGAACTTTCATGCACATCTATTAGATGTTAACAACTGAACTACAATTTGGAACAAGAATAAAAGAAATATAAATCCAAGGTACTCTCAGGTACTATTATTACAACCTCAAGTGGTTCAGTTTCTTGACTGAGTCTTATTTTATTAAACCTGAGCAGATTTAAGTTTACCAAATCATGTTTGATTTGTCCTTAGCTCCAAGATCTGTGGCCAAGTGCCATGTAACAGTATTGATTTAGCTGCAGTTTTACTTGCCCCAAGAGATTTAACATTTAAAAAAAAGAAACAGCTCTATTGAGGTATAACTTACATGCCATAAAGTTCACCTGTTCTAAGTATACAATTCAATGATTTTTAGTAAATTTCCAGAATTCAACTATCACTACAATTCAACTTTAGAACATTTCCATCACCTTCCCTTCCAAATCCCTTGTCCCCATTTCCAGACTCAGCTGCTGGCCATCACTGATCTATTTTCTTTCTCTGTAGATTGCCTTTTCTGAACATTTCATAAAAATGAAATTATACAGGCCAGGTGCAGTGGCTTACACCTGTAATCCCAGTGCTTTGGGAGGCTGAGGTGGGAAGATCACCTGAGGCCAGGAGTTTGAGACTAGCCTGGGCAACGTAGTGAGATCTCCATCTCTACACAAAATTCTTAAAAATTAGCCAGGTGTGGTGGTGCATGCCTGTGGTCCCAAGTACTCAAGAAGCTGAAGTGGGCGGATTCCCTGAGCCCAGGAGTTCAAGGATGCAATGAGCTGATTGCACCACTGCACTTAGGCTGGGTGACAGCCTGAGACCCTGACTCCAAAAAAAAAAGGAATCATACAATATGCCATCTTTTGTGACTGACTTCTTTCTTTAGCATAATGTTTTTGAGGCTCATTCATATTGTAGCATGTATCAGTACTTTGTTCCTTTCGATCACCAAATAATTTTTCCATTGTGTAAATAGACCACAATTTGCTTGTCCATTCCAGGTGATGGACATTTGGGGTGGTTTCCACTTTGGGGATATTAGAACAATGCTGCTGTGAATATTCACTCACAAATCTTTGTGTGGACCAATATTTTCATTTCTTTTTTTTTTTGAATGGAGTTTCGCTCTGTCTCCCAGGCTGGAGTGCAGTGGCACGATCTCGGCTCACTGCATCCTCCGCCTCCTGGGTTTAAGCAATTCTCTGCCTTAGCCTCCCAAGTAGCTGGGATTACAGGCACCCACCACCATGCCCGGCTAATTCTTTTTGTATTTTTAGTAGAGACGGGGTTTCACCACCTTGGTCAGGCTGACCTTGAACTCCTGACCTCATGATCCACCCACCTCGGCCTCACAAAGTGCTGGGATTACAGGTGTGAGCCACCGTGCCCGGCCAACATTTTCATTTCTTTTGGAATTTCTGGTTCATATGGTAAATTCATGTTTAACTTTTTTAAAGAAACTGCCAGTGTTTTCCAAGGTGGCTGTACTATTTTACATTCCCACCAGTGGTGTATTATGAGGGCTCCAAATTTCTCTCATTCTCATCCTCACCAACACTTGGTATTGTTTGTCTTTTTTTTTTTTTTTTGCATTTTGATTCTAGCCATCCTAGTGGGTGTGAAGTGGTATCTCATTGTGGTTTTAATTTGCATTTCCCTAATGACTAATGCTTTTGAGCCTCTGCCTCCAAAGATTTTTAGCTGTGACTCCTTAATGCATATATCTAGAAAGACACTGAGAATTAGTCCTCTTTTCCTTTCCTTCCACTGCCAGAACTGTTCAGGGAGGCAGCTGTGTGGCCACATATGCAGCACGTTTTTGGGTGTTCCTTTAACACGATTATTTTTTCCCAAACGAATTTTTTTTCTTCCTCCTGAGTGTTTTCCCTTTCCAGCTTCCTGCTCTTTGAAACTGTTAAAAATTCTAATTTGTATAAAATACTAAAGTTTATACAGAAGCCACCTGTCTCTGTGGGTGGTTCAAGTTTTATAGGTTGTTTTTGGCACAGCCTGTTTTTAGAAAGGAGATATTCTACACCACACACCTTGAGTATTTTAATACATGCCTAAACAACACAATTGGATTGACTTTACACAGTTTTCTGCCAAGATGGTAATAAAGGGAAGCAATTGGTTCAGGCAGGGGCTGGGACACTGAGGCACAGCCAGATGTGGATGGGCAGCTGGGGAGGAGTCATAAGCAGTCCTTAAATCCAGGTATGTTTTAAATTAGCAACAAACTCTGCCCCCAGGATATCAGCAAACACTTCCCCTCTGTGCAAACTAAAAGTTTAAAAGGCGAAATAAATGTTGAGCTGGATGCAGAAGAGGTGGGAGGGGCCTGGTCCACCTGGTGGAGCTGAGAGGAGCAAGAACTCAGGCGGGAAATAGGGAAGGACACTGCAAAGGAGAGGTGGCAGGGACCCAGCTCCCAACCGGGGGCCGGAGGGCAGAGCCCAGGAGGTGATGGATAGCAGAGAGCACCGCCAAGGTCTGAGCTGAGCTGGGCACAGACCCTGGGCAAGGGTTGACTCATCTGCTCGGAGAGTTCCGCAGCCCCTTGCAGGGGCCTGGGCTGAGACCAGTAAGTCAGATGGCCTGAACTGATGGCACTTAGATGGAGGAAAAGTGGCCATGGCAGGGCAAGTCTCTTTGAGTTGGCCTACTGCTCTGTCTCCCCGTACTTCTTTTTTTTTCCCTTTTCGAGGCAGAGTTTCGCTCTTGTTGCCCAGGCTGGAGTGCAGTGGTGCAATCTCGGCTCATCGCAACCTCTGCCCCCTGGGTTCAAGCGATTCTCCAGAGCCAGGACAGGTGTAGGAATGCTCTTCCCAGGCTGCCTCGGTTTGTACAGCCATGAGCAGGGCATGCCCAGTGCTGTGGTGGCTCAGAGGTGGCTGGTCTGAACCCGCTGTTTGTCAGAGCCCACCCGTGGGCATGCCAGCATGGGGTCGCATACAGCAACCCATCACGGCCATCTGCTCCCCGCCACCATCCCCACATTTATCCTGCTGACAACACAGGCAGCCTGCGAGAGAATCTGAGTGACTCCCCAGCAAGGGGCTGCTCAGTCGTGGTTTCTGAGTTTCCTTTGTGTTGAGAGACAGCTGTAAAATGGTCAAGGAGAGGTCACTCCTGTGGCCTGGGGTGGGGATGGTGACTCCCTGTGAAGCCTAGGGACTCCAGCAGGCCTTGCCACCCCGGCCCCATCCTTCTCTATAGGAGACAGGCTGCTACCTGAGTCTGAAGGAAAGGGGACAAACCAGGGCCCATGGCCACTGGGGAGAGTCAGAGGCTGTGGCCTGGGTGCCTGCAGTCCTGGGTTTTGTTATCCTCTCCGGGCCTTGGCTTCCTTGCCTGTGAAAGGCCAGGGGTGCTCTGGCCAGTCTCTGGGTCCTTCCTGTCTCCGCTCATGCTCGTGAAATGTCCCAGGGCAGAGGGAGGGAAAGGTGAGTGGAAAGAGAGGGGACAGAATGAGGCTTGATGGGGACTAGGACAGGGACAGCAGGAAGCTCTGGGTGGCAGAGACCCTTCACCTGTAGTGCGCTGGCAGGACCTCTCCAGAGGTGGTGGCTGCACCCTGGGGGTTCACCCCACTCTCCCTTTCACCCCGTGGCTGACCCTGGGCTCCAGGCCATAGGCAGCCTCCTTGGCCCCAGCCACAATGAGGCCCTGTCCAGGTGGAGGTCAGCGCGGGTTTGCAGCCCTTGTTTCTCATAGCTGATCTGCCTGCTTTGGACAGGCACCTGGCCCAGAACCCTTTCATCTGCGACTGTAACCTCAAGTGGCTGGCAGACTTCCTGCGCACCAATCCCATCGAGACGAGTGGGGCCCGCTGTGCCAGTCCCCGGCGCCTCGCCAACAAGCGCATTGGGCAGATCAAGAGCAAGAAGTTCCGGTGCTCAGGTACCTGCCTGCCTGCCCACCTGTCCACCTACCTGCCTGTCCACCTGCCCACCAGCCTACCTGTCCACTGCATACCTGCCCGCCTACCCACCTATTCACCTACCTGCCTGCCCACCTGTTCACCTACCTGCTTCCCTACCAGCCTGCCTGCCTACCTGTCTGCTTGTCTGTCTGTCTTCAGCCTGCTCAGGGGCCCCCGATGCTTCCTGGATGGCTCCCACAAAGGTGTCTTTCATTACTGTGAACCCAGGCTGGAGGGTGTGGGCCCAAAATTCTAGACTTGATCTGAATGGTAGTTCAGTCCCACCTCATTTTATTGAGGTCTAGGGAAGAAGCAAGGCTTGCCGAAAGTCCCAGAGAGAGGACTCAGGTCCCTCCACTTTCAGCCAGTTCTCTTTTATGCCTTTGTTGTCAAGCCTTTTAAGACACTCAGGAGGCCTGGGAACCCTCCTTAGTGAGATAGGAACCTGCTCCAGGCTTTGGGATGCAGAAACAGCCTTAGCAATTGTAGTGCACGTGGCATCTGGCTGGGGACAGTGTGGGGCAGCTTCTAAGCCTAGATCCTGGTCAAGGTCCTGATGCTACCTGTACCCCGTCCCCACCTGTAAAGTTAGCACAGTCCCCACCATGTACCATTGCAAGTGAGAGTGCGATGGTTTTGGCACTCCTTGCAAGAGGTTTAACTGGATGCGACACCCCCAGTGTCAGCCTGGGCAAGGAACATGCGTGCTCTGTAGCTCGCCCTTCTGCACACAGGGACTGGGCAGACGGGCTCCTCAGCCCTGTCTGGGGTGCCTTCAGCTAACTAGTGGGGCTGGGGCCTGGGCTGTCACTGCAGGTCCTGGCTGATTCCTGCATTATGGTATTTCTGCTTCTCTCCCCAGCCAAAGAGCAGTACTTCATTCCAGGTAGGAGAGTGGGGGGAACCAAGGCCAGCCTGGCGGGAATGGTGGCAGTGGGTGGGCAGGCTGGGGGCCTTGGTTGACCCAAACTGCTGGGAGCCTGCCCCGGACCCCTCAGCCCCTGCCCCCACCCTCTCATGGCAGGCACGGAGGATTACCAGCTGAACAGCGAGTGCAACAGCGACGTGGTCTGTCCCCACAAGTGCCGCTGTGAGGCCAGCGTGGTGGAGTGCTCCAGCCTGAAGCTCACCAAGATCCCTGAGCGCATCCCCCAGTCCACGGCCGAACTGTGAGGGTCCCTGGCACCCCCAGCCCTCCCCGTCCCTAACTGCCACTAACCCTCCTTGGCCTACTCCATGATTTTCTTGGTCCATCCCTGTCTGGGGCTGAACCACTGGAGCCTCTGGCTCAGGACATGCCAGCTGCTGGCTTGGGCAGGAAGAAACCCCACCCCTGCTGCCCTCTGCTTCATTCACAGCCCCCCTCACCCGTCAGAAGCAGATGCCAGTCTCTGGCACTCAGGGCATGTCACCAGCCTGAATCAGGGATGGCTTTTCTCAGCAATGCGTTTGTCTTATTCTGGGGGACATGATTCCAAAACTCTTTATTTTTATTCCTCTATCTAAAAATATGAATCTGTGTACACATATGTCTATGTGCATAGATGCCTGCAAGCATCTGTCATTTACGTCTGTAAATTTTTCATGGCATTTTTAATGTTAAAAATATCCCCATTCATATCCTCTCCCAGTACTAGGCCCAGCCTTCCTTTGAAATAGGATCAATTTGCTTTGCCAGATAAATTCTTCTGGGAGTCTTTTCTGTTTGAGTCCCAAATATTCTCAGTTTGGAAGGGATTTGAAATGTCCATCATTTGTGAATGTGCAAGTTCATTCTTGCCTCTTATAGGCGATTGAATAACAATGAGATTTCCATCCTGGAGGCCACTGGGATGTTTAAAAAACTTACACATCTGAAGAAAATGTGAGTTACCCGTTGGCGAGAAGGTGTCTGTTGGGATGCTGGCCAGGGATGGAGAAGGGAAATGCCAGGGTGGGGGCAGCTCCCACTGGGGGGGCCAGGACTCTGTGTGTGGGGGTGTTGCCTGCAGAAAGGGAGGAGCCTGAGCTCCTGGCTGCTGGCCATATGTAATCCTCCCCCCCTGCCTCTTCCCCCAGCAATCTGAGCAACAACAAGGTGTCAGAAATTGAAGATGGGGCCTTCGAGGGCGCAGCCTCTGTGAGCGAGCTGCACCTGACTGCCAACCAGCTGGAGTCCATCCGGAGCAGCATGTTCCGGGGTCTGGATGGCTTGAGGACCCTGTGAGTGTGCAGGGCTGGGGAGCAGGGTGGGCCAGCTGTAGGAGGTAGGCGAAGCCAAGGGAAAGGAAGAGAGAGGCTGGAGGAGCCCCTCCCCTGGGCCCAGCTTGCAAGTGGGTGGGGAGAACTGAGGATCCTGACTGTGTTGGGACAGGTAATCAAGTTGGCAACTCCATGGTGAGATCTGTTCTCTTGCACCCTGGGGCATGGGGCCAATGCCTGGTTGGCCTCAAGGGATGGAGACATGTGGGCCCTCCTATGGGTCCCTTCCCATTGCCCGCTGGTCAGGCTGCAAGAGCACAGCATGAGTTCAGGAGTGGCTGGCATTGCTGCAGGCAGGAGGGGCTGGATGACCTTGCCAAGGTGACTCAGTGGGTGTAGATAGGAGGAGCAGGGATGTTGCACTGTCCCTGAGATGCTAGGATCCCATAACCCACAGCCCAGCCTGAGCTGACCAGAATCTGGAGCTCAGTGGGATCCTGGGGTCATCTGCTCCTCCATGATGCAGGACACCCCCTCCATCTGCCCCAGCAGGGCTGGCTCTTCAGATGATCCTGAGGGTGTGTATCGTGTCTCATAGACAGGGCAGTCCGTCAGCTCTCCCACAGAGATGGAAATGTTTCATGTCTTCGCTGTCCAGACCAGTCACCTCATGTGGCTGTGGAGCCGTCGAAATGTGGCTAGTGCTACTGAGGGACTGAATTTTGAATTTCATTTTATTTTAATGCATTTAAATCTAAATAGCTACATGTGGCTAGTGGCTCCTATATTGGACACCACAGCTCTAGGAAGCCACTTGCCCGGGTATAAGTCCCAAATCTGCAGCAGGATGTAGATTTGTCTCTGAGCATGTCTCACGGAATTTTTAGAAGCAAATGAATGGGTGACGGGACTCCCTGTGGATTTTCGTTCCTTTATTTTACAAAAAGCAAATTTTATTATGCACTATGGCTGTGAATAGAGCATTGCCATCTTTCCAGGCTGTTCCTATAGGCTGCCTCATTTTTCTTTATGCTTACCTAGTAGTCCTTAAATGTGGGCGTGGGAGCTGTTCAGTCAGCTGCATTCTTTCCAAGGAAGACTTAGATAGGGACAGAGGAGAAGAGAGGGGCCCATACCCCATCACTATCCAGAAATGACCACTGTTAATTGTTGGTATAAACAACTGTCTTTCCAGGCTTTTACATATCTCTAAACCTGCGTACACGTACATATACACACATGCATACATACCTGCATGCACACATACAGAAATAGTCTAATGGAATAGTACATTTTATTTAGTAACCTGCTTTTTCCTTAAACTTAATATGAGCACCATTACATATTAAAATTTTTTGCCATTCCACATTTAATTCCTAATACAAAAAAAGTGTTCTGCATCAATTTGAATGACTAGGTATTATATAATTATTGGCAATGTAGGCTGTTTCTATTTTTTTATAAGCAATGTTGTATTGATACCTGCCTTAGTGGGTTCAGGCTGCTATAACAAAGTGCCACAGACTGGAGGTTTATAGACAACAGAAGTTCTGGAAGCTGGAAGTCTGAGACTAGGGTGCCAGCATGGACGGGTTCTGGAGAGGGCCCTCTTCTGGGTTGCAGACTTCTGACTTCTCATTGTGTCTTCACATGGTAGAAAGAGGGTGAGAGAGCTCTCTGGCATCTCCTTGATAAGGGCACTAACTCCATTCATGAGGGCTCCACCCTTATGACCTCATCACCTCCCAAAGACCCCCCATCCTGATCCCATCACACTGGGGATTAGAACTTCAACATAGGGATTGGAGGGGAACACATTCATTCTGTGACAATATCTTTATCGTGAAGTTCATGTATAATGCATGATAATACTCTCGTTAGGAATTGCTAAAGATGGAGTAGTCGGGTGAAAACACAAAGTGTCATTTTGGGGATTTTGCTACATCTCACCAAATGCACTTCCAGGGAGGTACAAAGGCATCTCCTGCCAGTGTGTGGAAGTGCCCAGTCACTCACACTGTCACAGATCCTGGATGTCATGATTATTGTTATTATATTTTTCATTCTTTTTTAATTTGGCAGGCAAAAAATCAATATTGCATAAGTGTCTTTGGTTAGTAGTAACACTGAACATTTTTGTGAATGTTGTAAGCCATTTTAATTTCTTTCGTGAGTTGGCTATTCTGTGTTGTCTTGGTTTTGTTTTTACTTTTGGTTGGCAAGTGAAATTGAGCTGGGTTTTTGTTGTTATTGTTGTTGTTGTTGTTTAGGGAGACAGGGTCTCACTCTGTCTCCCAGGCAGCTGGGGTGCAGTAGTGCCATCATAGCTTACTGTAACCTTGAACTCCTGGGCTCAAGAGATCCTCCCACCTCAGCCTCCCAAGCAGCTGGGACTACAAGTGCACACCACCATGCCTGGCTAAGTTTTAAATTTTTTTGTAGGGACAAGGTCTCGCTATATTGCCCAGGCTGGTCTCAAACCCCTGGTTTCAAGTAATCCTTGGCCTCCCAAAGTGCTGTTTTTACAGGCCTGAGCCACTGCATCAGGCTTGGGCTGAGTTTTTGAAAATGAACAGCAGCTTTTCCAGATGTAGATGAGGAAAAAGAGTATTCTAGAAAACTGTCACAGCGGTGTAGCAGGCTGAGGGCTGGTCCATCTCTAGGGAGGCAGGCAGGTGCCAGGGCTGAGATGGTTCAGGTCTGGGTGGACATGGTCTCAGGTCACAGTAAGGAGCTCGAGCATGACTTGGTGGGCAGTTTGGAGACTGTTAGTGGACTTTAAGCTGGAGAGTGACATGATGGATTAGGTTTCAGGAAGTCTCCTGGGCACTGATGTGGAGCGTGGCCTAAAGACGGGCAGGAACTCTGGGCACCCAGGGCATGGAGGCGAGGCCAGCATGGGGGCCGGGGCAGTGGCAGAGAGAGAGGGAGACAGAGCCTCGAGGCTTCTCAGAGGCGGGGGCGGGTCTGGAGTGGGCACAGGTGTGTAAAACTCGCCTCACCTGGCCGGGGCCTGGCTGGTGTGTGTTCCTGGTTCTGTGGCTTGCGGCCTATGGAGGAGAACTGTGAACGAGCCACAGTGGCCGAAGCTGCGTGGCCCAGGTCGATGGCTGGCAGGGCAGCAAGGGTCCCCTCCTCCCTCCCCCCACTCCTTCCCAGAATGCTGCGGAACAACCGCATCAGCTGCATCCACAACGACAGCTTCACGGGCCTGCGCAACGTCCGGCTCCTCTCGCTCTACGACAACCAGATCACCACCGTATCTCCAGGGGCCTTCGACACCCTCCAGTCCCTCTCCACGCTGTGAGTCCAGCCTCCAGGACAGGCAGGCGGGGGCTCTGGAGCAACTGTCCCAAGGGCATGGTCCTCTCGGGCAGCCACTTTGAAAGCGCTCACCCTGGGGGTGCTGGGTCTTCGTGGTTTGCTGAAACGTGGGTTCCACATTTCGAAGTCTCCCTCCGGTCCTGAGAGCCGGTCCTCTTGGTGATGGGTGGTGGTCTGGGAGACAGTGCCGTGTGGCCATGTGGCCGTGTGTCCGTGGTGGACAGGAGGGGTTTGCTGGGACCACTGAGAGGGGCAGAGTGTCTCCATGGCCACTTGGCCTGCCTCTTCCAGGAATCTCCTGGCCAACCCTTTCAACTGCAACTGCCAGCTGGCCTGGCTAGGAGGCTGGCTACGGAAGCGCAAGATCGTGACGGGGAACCCACGGTGCCAGAACCCTGACTTTTTGCGGCAGATTCCCCTGCAGGACGTGGCCTTCCCTGACTTCAGGTGTGAGGAAGGTAACTTGTGGCCTCCCGGTGGCAAGGGAGAGGGCGCCCTGGTCCAACCAGCGGGGTGGGGCAGGTCAGGAAGATGGGAGTGGACACGCAGCACCCCCTGGCATGACCCTGAGAGGAGAGGTTAGGTGGGGAGGGAAGGCCCTGTTTTCAGGAGAGGCGAGGAGATGCCCCTGTCTGGTGATGCCTTTGTGTGGTTATAAGAGCAATAAAGTTCCTATCCTTAAAAAATGGGAAAATATGGATAAAAGAAGGAAATAAACTTTACCTATTATCCCATCGCTCAGAGAAAACAGTTCCCATTTTAGTGTAATTTCTTTCTGTAAGTTTGGTGAACTCAGACCTGCCTTTTGGCTGTCCCTAAGTGCTCTAGACTCATGGGGTCACCTTATCTTAATGTGCAATGGAACCTTTTTGAGTCCCCTCCCCCATATGTAGGAAACCCTGGTCACTCTTTGCTCCAATGCCCTGTTACTTGGGACTTTTCAGGGTAGCCCTGTCCCTCATTTTTTCCCCACAGCACCAAGCACGAAAGGTCACTGTAGGAAGCAGATTTTTCTCAGTGCACCCATTCTGTCCTTAGCGTCTCTCAGCACGCTGCCGCAGGGAATTTCTCCCTGACTGACCTCAGCTTCCAGCCTCCTTCTCCGCTTCTGGGTGCTAAGGTGCCTCCCTTCTCCCTGGTCTCTCCCTTTCTTGCCCTCTACCCCCTGCAGCCTACTCCCGATGGCAGCTCCACCCTCAGCTGGCCTGGCCAGGCCATGTGGCAGTGGGAGCTTTGACTTTCACCCAAAAACACCATCAGGGTATTTTTCTAAACAAAATTAATGAATTCTCTAAGAATACTTTTGCTTCCGACTTCTAAAATTAAAAAAAGAGTCTATACTATTTACATATATATTTTATTAATTTATATAATAATAGCTTGCAAGTCTTTTTAAAAAATTCTGATTTGTTTAAAACCTAACTATATATTTTGGGCATTTTCTCATGCCATTAACTATCCTTCGGAAGCATTATTTTTTCCAAGATACGGTTTCCTTTTATCCTTCTTTTTACAAAAGAAATGCATCCTCATTCCTTAAAAACAACAACCAAGGACAACCAGAAGGAGAATTTTAAAAAGTTACTGGCAGGCCAGGCAGGGAGGCTCATGCCTGTAATCACAGCACTTTGGGAGACCGAGGCGGGCAGATCCCTGAGGTCAGGAGTTCAAGACCTGCTTGGCCAACATGCTGAAACCCTCTCTTTACTAAAAATACAAAAATTAGCCAGGCGTGGTGGTGCATGCCTGTAGTCTCAGCTACTTGGGAGGCTGAGGCAGAAGAATCTTTAGAATTCAGGTGGTGGAGGTTGCAGTGAGCTGAGATCACACTGTTGCACTCCAGCCTGGGCAACAGAATGACAATCTGTCTCAAAAAAAAAAAAAAAAAAATTACCGATTTGCCCACTACCCCCGGCCCCCGTGCCCCAACTCTGGATAACTCCTGTCGACATTTGCTATGTGGCTTTCCAGATCTTTGCTGTGTGCTCATGTGCACAAGTGTGGCACACAGGGGATCTTGCAGGGCCACCTGTGAAAACCTTTCAACAGGATGGACCGCTATTTGGAAGGTACCACAATTGATGTAAGCAGCCCCCTGCTGCTGGGCATTCAGACAACCTCCCAAGTCCCGCTCCAATGCATCGTGCTGCCAGGAGCACCCTTGTAGATGCTCCCTACGTATATATTCCACTTCCCCTTAGAATAGCTTCCTAGAGGTGAAAGGATGTGACTGTTTCTAAGATGTTGCTGCTGAGAGCCTGATGGCCAATGGAGTAGGTTTGGAGGCAGGCTGCTTGCTCCAGGGTGGGGCAAGTTTCTGAACCACTCTGCCCTTAGTTTCCTCATTGCTCCAACGGGCTAATAGTAACACATTCACTACAGAGCTGTTTTGAGGATTCAGTGAGTTCACCCTTATCATGTGGGGCCTGCACACAGGTGACCTGCATAACCGATGGTCACTGTCACCCAGGAGCATGTGCTACCAGCATCCCAGTGTCCTCAAGAACTCCAACCGTGGTGATATTATCATCTCTCTGACACCCAATCAGCAGAAAGAAAGGCACAGATTTATTGAATAGATGAATGAATCAATGAAGGGATGGTATGGTATCGAGGGCTCAGATTTTGCTGCAGCCAGACCTGGGCTCAGACTCTGCATTGCCTTGGACCCACTTTATGATTCAAGCAAGTTGCCTAACGTCTCCGGACCTCAGTAAAATAGAAATTCATCCATTTGTTCATTCATTCACTCAACTCATCTGTTTTGAGGGCTGCTGCGTGCCAGGCACTGCACTAGGCACTGGGCTCTATCAGTGAAAAAAGAGGAGAAAAGAGGCTCAGGTCTCCGTCCTCCTCATGCCTGCATTCTAGGGGACGATGCTGCACCCCTGACTGTGCTGTTAAGGAGACAATGTCGATCCAGTGCCCGGAGTAGCAGGCACTCCGGGGATGGGATGGTGTGCGGCCATCCTCCTGTTCTACTTTGACCAGGTCCACTTTGAGTTTGAGGAGAAAGAGATCAACTCAAAACCTATTTTAACCTCAAAACTGCTCCAGGGGGCTTCATCCCTGGTGGTGGTGGTGGCTTGGGGGGAGGTGTGGTGCAGAGACTTACTGACGGCCAAGGTAGTGTCAGAGGGGTCTTCTGTTCTGAGAGGCCCCAGAGCGTGGCCCTGACTGTAGGAGGCCCTACAGCGGCCCATCCACCTCCCTGACAGGGGCTTTGTGCCTTCTTCCCTAGGCCAGGAGGAGGGGGGCTGCCTGCCCCGCCCACAGTGCCCACAGGAGTGCGCCTGCCTGGACACAGTGGTCCGATGCAGCAACAAGCACCTGCGGGCCCTGCCCAAGGGCATTCCCAAGAATGTCACAGAACTGTGAGTAGCTCAAGGCCTTACCCCCTTCACGTGGGTCCACCGGACATGGACAGTGGGGGCATTTCCTGAGGGGCTGGGGCCTAGCCACGGGAGGAGGAGGTGACCAACAGCAGGCATTAGCTGACTAGGAGCTGGAGTTCAGGCTTTGCAGAAAACACTGCCTCCAGAAAGGCTTTGAGCTTCTCTCTGATTCCCCCTCTGCGGTCACCCGGTGACCGCATGGCAGCGAGTGCTTCCTCCCTTTAAACTAAGCTCTGCCTTTAAAATAAGGAAAACATTGCTTTCCCACCTATCATTGTCTCAGGCTTCTGTGTCATGAAGACTTACAAATGTGATTTTTGTACCGGCAGTGTAATGTTCTTCACATGAATCTACTATGACCCAGATAACAAAACCCCTTTTGTTGGATATTTAAGTTGTTCCCAATTTTTTTTCTTTTTTTTTTTTTTTTTACTGTTGTAAATAGCACCAGTGCTAACACCCCTTCACTGAAATCGCCGGCCAGACAGTGGTGCATTTTTAGGACTCTTGCTGCATTTTGCCTGATGGTCTTCCAAGAAAATCTGTTTCCTTTGCACTCCCATTGACCATGTGAGATGGTGGCCTTCTTGCTTCCCTGAGTCGGCACCGAGTATGGTGGTGCTGAAATCCTGGCTGGTTGGTATTTGGTATCTGAGCGCATGTGGAGGACTGGACATAGATGCATTTGACAAACAGGGATGGAAAGCTGGGACCTCTTCAGCAGACACCTCCCGATGAAAGTCTCTGGCCAGCTCCTGACCTCTGACCTCTTCCTGTGCTCTGGGGTTGATCCCTCCAGGCCTCCAAAGCTGAGCTTTTCTCCCACCACCCCCAGGACCAGCGATGAGGCTTCCATTTGTTATTTCTTGCATTACCAGCAAGGCTGGCCTTTTCTTCACAAACACATCAACCACTGCAGGCCTTTTCCTGGGCCTGGCCTGCCCCATCTTCACCCTATTTTCTACTGCAGAGTTAGTGTCCTACAAACTCATGAATCCTTGTTTTCTCCTTGGAGCCTCCTAGCAGCCCTGAGAATAGTGGGATGGGTGGGGCAGCCTACCTTCTTTGACTGAAGGTGCTGAAGTTCAGAGCCTGAGAAAATCTTTTAACTTCTCTCAACCTCAGTTTTGTTATCTGTGAAATGGGACTACTTGGGTATATGGACGAGGGCTGCTTCGAGGATCAAATGAGATGGGTGGGAAGTCAGTTTGTATGATGCAGAGCAAGGGGTAAGGATGAGCACAGCCCTCCTTTTGCTTCTCTCTGGGGCTTTGGGAAGTGGGGGAGAGCTGTCCTGCAGGCTGTAGTTAGTTGGGGGGTAGGGATCCTGTGCTGGAGCCCAGCTTGGCTCAGCTCCTGGCATTGGGCCACTGCTTAGCAACCTTCAGGCTGGAGGCATGAATGGTCAACGATGAAGGGAAGAAGGGGAGGTTCAGAGCATCTTGAATCCCAAGCTCTATCCTTTAGAAATGGGAAGCTTGGGAAGCTTTGGGCTTAGGAGGATTTCAGTGGGTTTGGTTTTAAGGACAGTGACTTGGATAGCATGAATAGAGTAGAGGCCAGAAGGGAGGTCCAAGGTGCAGAGAACAGACAGAAGAGGCTGCAGCAGGAGCCCGGGCATGGGTGGTGGTGCACAGTCAGCGGGTGGCATGAGAGTGCAAGGAAAGCAAGCCGTGCGAGAGCAGCGGTGGCACTGGCTGCAGATGGAGGGGGAGAAGTGACATCAGGGCGCGGAGCCTGGAAGGCAGGAAGGCAGAGGGGTGCTGGTGGAATGAGGGGAAACTGGTTGGGCAGTCTGGCTGTGGATCAGCTTCACAGCCCATGCCAGCAGGTGGACAGGGGGCCCTGGGAGCTGGCAGAGCCTGGTAACATGCCAATCAGATCTATATGGCCAGGAAAGAGCAGAGCAGGGAGGGGAAGGCAGGGGCCCAGGGAGTGTCCATGGACAAGGAGGAGGCTGGGAGGGTGAGAAGGGAAGCAAGAAGGGAACCGAGAGAGGCCACGTGACTATTGGCTTTTTACCAAGTCCTCTCGGTGGCACCTCCCCAGATGGCTTCAACAACGTACGTATTTTCTCCTCCCATAAGTGATTCTGGGCCCATCGTGTGGCCTATGTGGAGGAGAGGAAATGAGAGAGAAGTCCCTGGCTACAGGGAAGGCTGTCCCCAGCACGGGGCACCACCAGAGGTGGAGATGGGCACTAACGCCGCTGTGTTCTCTCTGCAGCTATTTGGACGGGAACCAGTTCACGCTGGTTCCGGGACAGCTGTCTACCTTCAAGTACCTGCAGCTCGTGTAAGTATCCAGGCCGCTTGAGGACAGGAGGGCCTTTGGCATCTAACCATCAGGACTCCCGCTTTCCTGGAGTTTCCTACGGACCTCACTTCTGGGCAGATCCCGCTTTTTTTCCTTTCCCTGCTCCCCTCTGGGAACAGCTGTGCCTAGAGCTGTTTTGCCACCTAGTGGCCACGATTGGCAATTACATAGTTCCAGGCCATGTTGGGTTGGACCTGCCTCCTCCTCCTGCCCACGCCATCTCCCAAACAAAGCTCCCTTGAGGCTGGTCGTGACGGTTAAGAGGGGTTATCCTGGCCTGGCCGGGTGGGCGCGGTGGCTCACACCTGTAATCCCAGCACTTTGGGAGGCTGAGGCGGACGGATAACCTCTCGAACTCACGTTGGAGTTCGAGACCAGCCTGACTAACTTGGAGAAACCCCATCTTTACTAAAAATACAAAATTAGCCGGGTATGGTGGCACATGCCTGTAATCCCAGCTACTCGGGAGGCTGAAGCAGGAGAATCACTTGAACCCGGGAGGTGGAGGCTGCAGTGAGCCAAGATTGCACCACTGCACTCCAGCCTGGGTAACAAGAGCGAAACTCCGTCACAAAAAAAAAAAAAAAAAAAGGGGGGGGGCGGGCGGTGTTCATTCTTGCAAGGTTAGGAGCCAAGGACCCAGGAGAAGCAGAGGGTGATGGAAAACTTCTCGGTCCAGCTCAGCTCTCAAACCAAGTATGAACTATGGCGGCTACAAATATATACCTGTAACTAAGCTTTTCTTCAGACTACGCCTCTGCTTTTCTGTTATTTCCACCTTTGACCCTTTCTACTCCATGGAAATATACAAAATAAGCCTCAGGATAAGTTCAGCTCCTTTTAGTTTTCTTGCCTACCTAGCTCCTCACTTCAATTGTCTTTATCTGCTCCTTGGCCAGATTGTACCAAAAAGAAGTCCAGAGAACATTCCATCTTAGTGTGGTTTGGAGCAGTGCCACTCCAAGTGCAATCTACGGGCCCATATCAGTCCCAGAACTGTTTGTAATGGGCTTGTAATTAGATATGGCGCTTACACCAGAATCTAAATCAATGTATTGCTTCCTTCATTGAGAAAGTCTTGCTATGGAAACAATGGTCGCTAAACTAAGCTAGGTGTGGTGACCGGATCTTGGCCCAAGTTTCTTATTGTGGGTTGGTGAAATTTAGTTCAAGGACTGGCTACTTTGGGCGGCTCTGGCTTACAGGATTTTGAAGCTCCAATTTATCTGTCTTTGCTTAATGACCTGGCCAATGTATGTTGAATGTTCCAATGGGAGGGGTGGAGAGGGGATGGAGTAGTGTGATTCAGTGGCTGGTGTCAGAGTGCTTTGAGCCCGTGAAACTGCCTCTTGGGAGCTGAAGTACCACCACCTCCTCATCACAGGGAAGGACCACAAAGTGTGTTGAACATTCAGTAGAGCACTTAAATATATCTCCAAAGACAGTGGAATGATTTGGAATTAGATTAGAGGAACGTTCAGGAGGAGAAGATGAAGGCAGGGCACATCATTGCATTTTCTAAATGTTTCCTGAGCTGACAGCGCATGAAGCGGGCAGATGTGAAGGCCCCGAAGTCATGGCCACCTCTCCAGAATGTCATGGTTTAGGGAGAATGCAGGGGAGGGGAGGGAGCGCATAAAGTCGTGTGGGTGTTAAGGGTTCCAACAGAGGTCAATGCTGATTAGGGCTATGGCTCAAGGAGGATGTGATCTACTCAGGGAGGCGGCTTGGGAGGAGGGCATCTTGGAACACGAGTTGGAGTTCATTGGTGGGCAGAGGGAATAAGCTGTCTGGGGCCACAGAGTGTAGTCTGCTCAGAGAACTTCAAGAAGCTTAGTGAATCCTAAGCCTGGGAAGCCTGCGGAGCAGGGAGCAGCGGGAGGGAGGGGCAGGGGCCAGACCCAGGAGTGCCGACAGGTGGCCAGCTAGAGGGCCTGGAGTCCACGTGCTAGGCACGTGGGTGCCACTGTGGGGTTTCGGTGGGGAAGTGGCCTCATCAGCTTTGTGTCATAGAGAGATTGCTCTGGTGCCACCCTCATGGCAGATGGATCAAAAAGGGCAAAGCAGTGGGTGAGAGATGAGGTCAGAATCCCAGGCAGGAGCCAGAGAGAGAGGACGCTGGCTCAGGAGGAGGGCACGGCACGAGAGGTGACCAGGGCCACCATCCAGGGGCGGATCAGATGGGTGGGACGAGAGGGCAGACGTGTGGGCAGGCAGCATTATGGAGCTGGGCTCTGGGAGATGGGGCATGGTAGGGAGCACAAGATGCTGATGGAGTTTGAGTATCTGTGGGCATCAGGAGGAGAGTTCATGAAAGGATAGCCTGGGGCCATGGGGAGGGGCGCTGTCAGCACAGGGGCTTCCCCGAGGGCACCCAGATTGGACTAAACGGTACAGATGGGGTTTAGCGATCCCCATGCCTCTGGGCTGAGTACGAAGGAAGCTTCTACCAGAGACTGAGGAGTCACAGCCAAAGGCCCCCAAAGATAGTCGGGAGTGGAGGAAAGCAGGTGGTGGGAGTTTTGAGAAGAGGAGAAGGGTGGTCAGTTGTGTCAGATGCCACAGGTGACTTGGATAGGCCACGGCAGCAACCTGGGCTTGTGGCCAGTGGAGGGGCGTTGAATCTGGCTCTGCCTCTGACCAGCTGGTGACCCTTCAAGAGTCACAGATCCCTCTGAGACTCTGGGTCTTTGTCAAACGGGGCTGCCGTCTCCCTCATAGGACTGCCTCGTAGGGAGGGCTTCTGAACCAGCCCACCTAAGGTGCTGGAAGGAGAAAAAGGAGAGAGTGCTGGATCTGGTCGGGAGGCTACCAACACCCTGGTGGGAGTGTTCCCATGGTAAAAAGGGGCAGAGCCAGGCTCTGCTTGCAGAGGGGTGGGGGTGAGGGTCAGGAAATGGAGATGCCAAGCCCTGGTACCTGAGGGAGTTGAGGGAGCAGTGCAGGGCTGTAGCTAAGCAAGCACTGAGACCCGAGGCTGTGCACCAGGGCTCCTCTCCACCCCTGGCCAGCCTGGCTGGGGAATGGCCCTGGGCAGAGTGAGGGAGGGGAAGAAGCCGGTGAATGTGAGCCAGGGCTGAGTGAGTTCTTTCTAAACCATGATGCCTTTGCCTTTTCCAGGGACCTGAGCAACAACAAGATCAGTTCCTTAAGCGATTCTTCCTTCACCAACATGAGCCAGCTGACCACTCTGTGAGTCCCAGCAGGGCTGGGGTGGGGGGCCCCGGGGCGATGGCTGTGAGTCATTCCCAAGCCCCAGCCTGTGCTTGTTGCTCCCAGATCCCTCACCTGCAGACGGCTTGCCCTCTGGAGAGGGTGCCAGGCCTGAGAGCCTAAAAGACTTTCAAAAAACATTCATTGTGAAATACAACATATGGTAGATATGGAAAATAATAATGCAAAAAGTAAATAGTGCAAAAAAATAAATGTACAGTTTCACAAATAATCATAAAGCTAGCACACGTATAGATACCAAGCCAAAAATTAAGGACACTCGGCCAGGCGCGGTGGCTCACGCCTGTAATCCCAGCACTTTGGGAAGCAGAGGCAGGTCAATCATGTGAGGTCAGGAATTCAAGACCACTCTGACCAACATGGTGAAACCCCATCTCTACCAAAAATACAAAAATTAGTTGGGCTGGGTGGCAGGTGCCTGTATTCCCAGCTACTCATGAGGCTGAGGCAGGAGAATCGCGTGAACCTGGGAGGCGGAGGTTGCAGTGAGCCAAGATCGTGCCATTGCACTCCAGCCTGGGTGACAGAGTGAGACTCTGTCTCAGAAAAAAAAAAAAAAAAAAATAGAACAGTGCTAGCACCTTGTCCCTTCCTGATCCTTGTTGCTCTCTCCTCCCCTACCCGGAGGCAGCTGCTGTCCTGACTTTATGAGGATCATTTCGTTTATTTTCTTTACAGCATTACCATCTACATATGCATTTCTAAATAATATAGTCTAATTTTGTCAATTTTTAACCTTGTTCAAGTGGAATCATATGGGCGATAGTCTTTTGTATCTGGCTTCTCTTGCTTAGCATTGTCTGTGAGATCCATTCATGCCACCGTGGCGGCTGTGGTCTGTTCATTCTCATTGCTAGGTAATGTTCCTTTGGAGGAACAGGCCACACTTTCCTCATCCATTCTAGTCTTGATGGATATTGGGGTTGTTTCCAGTTTGGATTGTTGTGAACGGTGACCCTCTGAACATTTTTTGTGGCCATGTTCTAAGATATTTAAATGCTGGCTTTAATTGTATTCCAAGCAATTGATCAGAACATATTACCGAGTGTCCCTTATATTTGCCTGGTGTGTAAAAGTATTTCATTCACCTTCCAACACCTCATTTTACAGATAGAACAGTAGAGCCAGTACCCAAAAAAGGAAGGGGTCCTGGCCCAGCCATTCTCCAGGAGCTGGATGTGGGCCCAAGCCAAAATACAA
The DNA here is from genome assembly GCF_009828535.3 of Hylobates moloch. Classification (NCBI taxonomy): domain Eukaryota; kingdom Metazoa; phylum Chordata; class Mammalia; order Primates; family Hylobatidae; genus Hylobates; species Hylobates moloch. The sequence goes on from NW_026652278.1 coordinate 36,636,863, forward strand.
AATACAAAAATTAGTCAGGTGTGGTGGTGCACATCTGTGGTCCCAGTTACTTGGGAGGCTGAGGTGGGAGGATGGTTTGAGCCTGGGAGGCAGAGGTTGCAGCGAGCCAAGATCACACCCCTGCACTCCATCCTGGGTGACAGTGCTAGACCTTGTCTCAAAAAAAAAAAAAAAAAAAAAAAGAAAAAGAAAAAGAAAAAAGAAAGAAAGAAAGAAAAAGAGTGCTATTCTTGATAATCCCTACTCCTGCCTCTCCCAGCTCCGAGACCCAGGCAACAACTGGTCTGCTTGCTGTCACTATAGGTTAGTTTGCATTTTCTAGGGTTTTACATACAAATGGAGAAAGTCGTTTTTGCTTGGCTTCTGCGCCCAGCATGATTATTTTGAGATTCACCCGTGGTGTGGTGTTGCATGTGCCAGTAGCTCTTTTTCATTGCTGAGCCATGTTCTACTGTACAGGTGTGGATGTGCCACAGTTTGCTCATCCAGTCATCTATCGGGGAACACGGGGGACTGTTTCCAGCATGGCGCTATTGCAAGTGTGATTTCCCTGTCTGCCCTGGATGGATTCAATTACTTGGAAGCATTTTGGGACAGTGGCTTAGCCTGTGGTCTCTGGAAACTGAAAGCTGTAATGAAAATCCCTTCTTAATAACTTTTTTTTTTTTTTTTTTGAGATGGAATCTCACTCTGTCGCCTAGGCTGGAGTGCAGTGGCGTGATTTTGGCTCACTGCAACCTCTGCCTCCCAGATTCAAGTGATTCCCCTGCCTCAGCCTCTCAAGTAGCTGGGATTATAGGCGTGTACCTCCATGCCTGGCTAATATTTGTATTTTTAGGAGAGACAGGGTTTTGCCATGTTGGTCAGGCTGTTCTCAAACTCCTGACCACAGGTGATCCACCCACCTCAGCCTCCCAAAGTGCTGGGATTACAGGAGTGAGCCACCGCATCCAGCCCCTTCTTAACGACTTAATAATGTGACCCTGGAGACGTTTTTTCACCTCTCAAGGCCTCAGTCTCCTCATCTATAAGATGGGAGTAGTGACAGCACCTTCCTCACTGTCACAGCTTTTCAATAGTAAATTATTGTAGATGACTTTGCCTGTCCACCCTGGAAGTGGTCGGCTGAGACGGTGAGCTCCCCGCAGGCAGGTCCTGGTCAGGTGTCACCTTCATAGGGAACTCGCCTACACACCTTGCTGGGGCAGCCCCTTAGGGAATGTTCTCAATCATAACAACAGCAACTCTCCTTTGTTGAGGATTTCCTGGAGCCAGGCATGGTGCTAAGCGCTTTACCTGGATTTCGCCTCCAGGTCAGCCCTGCGGAGTTGGCATTATTTTTGTCCCTATTTTACAGTCGAGGGAACTGATTGAGGCAGAAGGGGATTAGGGGGCATGCCCAAGACCACCAGCTTCTTAAGGCACAGCCCAGCCCATGCACTTGCTGGCTGCTCTGCCTCCCCTCACAGAGCCAGAGGAGGCTGCTGGGTGAGAGGGACCTCCACGTCCTGGGTGGCGGCTGTGCCCACAGGGGCCAGGCGCTAACACAGTGCCCTTCCTCCGTCTCCTTCCTCCACAGGATCCTCAGCTACAATGCCCTGCAGTGCATCCCGCCTCTGGCCTTCCAGGGACTCTGCTCCCTGCGCCTGCTGTGAGTCTCCTCACTCGCCATCCCGCCAGGAAATCCACCCCACTGAGGGTCCTGCCACCCCCCTGGTGGGCAGAAATGTTCCCATGTCTAGGGCCCACGCTGTGCCATGGTGGAGTCCAGAGCACTGTCACTTAAGCCCCTGTTGATACTCTCATTCCCAAGAAGCTGGGGCGTGCATGGGAAATGATCTGAGAAATGGGGGTTGCTGTCACCCCCAAGATGAGTTTGTGGTGGTAGCGGGGGGGACATCCAAAATAAGGTGGCCCTTCATTTGCATGTGAGACTTCTGTTCAGATTTAAAAATGTTTGTTTGCAAGAGATTTGTGAACCTCTTCTACAAGTTCTCACTGTCAGGTTTTTGCCCTGGGATCAAAGCCCTCCGTCCGTCCATTATGATGGCCTCACTCAGCCCACCAGGGGCAAGGTGACATTCTCCCAGCCCTAACCTGTGGCTGGCCTTCTTAACTTCCTAAGAAGAAGCACCTCTCCCTTAGGCTCCTCTGCTAAAAGAGGGAGGGCTCTGGGTGCACAGGTCCTGTTTCTAATATAAACGCAGTATTTCAGTCCTCCAAAGGGCTTGGGGACAGGGCGGTCCGCCTGGAGGGTTTCTTCTCTGTGGCCAGCTGAGCTGGGGGCCATCTCCTTCGGGTCACTGAGAGGCCTAGAGGGAAGGCATGGCCTGTCCCCTCTCTGCAGAGGGCTGGGCCTCTCCCTCCAGCAGGTCTCCCATCTCTGTCCCTGGATAAGGCACCAGCAGCCTCTTCTCTTCTCTTCTCAGGTCTCTCCACGGCAATGACATCTCCACCCTCCAAGAGGGCATCTTTGCAGATGTGACCTCCCTGTCTCACCTGTGAGTACTCTAGCCCCTTTCTCTGGGCCTCTTTGGATTTCAACAGGACTTGGTTTCTGAGAAGACCCCACCTCCTGAGATTATCAGAATTTGTTGCTTTTACCCTGAAATTAAGCTTGTGAACTTTCCAAGTGCACTTTCTGAGACTCTTGTATGTCCAGTGGTTCATCAGCCACAGCAATAGAGTAGAAGAACAGTTGCTCGCAAGCAGTAGTGAAGGTTGTCATGACCATTGATCGATTGCTGTGCACTTTGCCTGCCTCAGTTAATGTGCGCCTCACAGTTATCCTACAACATAGGTACTGTGGTTCTCATCTTTCACACCAGGAAATGGATGGAGAAAAAGTGGGATGCTTGCCTGAAGCTGCACAGCTGCGGGGTGGTGGGGTTTCTAACTCCTAGGCCAGTGCTCTTAAGCGCTCCACTCGTACTGTGCCTCTGACTTCACACAGTGGGGGATGAGCTCTGGAAATGTACTGCCTCCAATAGGTGCTGTAATTCAATGTAGAATTACTTCCAAAACCATTTAGCTAGCAGTGCTATGAGAATTCCTTAAAAGCAGTGGGCTTGATTCCTCAAAAATCTCAACATAGGATTACCATATAACCCAGCAATCCACTCTAAGAGGTATATCCAAAAGAATGGAAAGCAGGGACTCAAACAGATGTGTGTACACCAATGTTCACTGCAGCATTATACACAATAACCCCGAACTAGAAACAGCCTATGTCCACAGATGATAAACAAAACGTACTACATACATACAATGGGGTATTGGCCATAAAAATGATGAAGTTCTGATGCATGCTACAACATGGATGAATCTTGAAGGCATTATGTTAGGTGAAATAAGCCAGACACAAGAGGACGAATATTGTATGATTCCATATATATGAGGTACCTAGAACAGTCAAATTCATAGAGACAAAAAGTAGAATGGTGGATGCCAGGAGCTGGAGGCAGGGGCCATGGGGAGTTGGTGTTTAATGAGCACACAGTTCTTTTGGGGTGATGAAAATGTTTTGGAAATAAGTAGTGGTGATATTGTACAACACTGTGAATACAATCAGTGTAACTGAATTGTACACTTAAAATGTTGAAAGTGGCAAATTTCATGTGATATATGTATTTTGCCATATAAAAAACAGACGAAATCAAGAAGCACTGGGCTGTGGCAGGGCCACCTAATTCTGGAGGTTGGGCTGGGCACTGAGCAGGCACATTCTCTCCTGGCATTTCTTGGCACTACCGGCCGAGGCAGGATAGGAGAACTGTGGCCACATGGACTCTGCCTGGGACCTCAGGTGCAACTGTCTCCTTTTGCTCTCAGTCCCATCCTCAAGCCCCAAAAGGGCCTGGTGGGCAGGCATACCCAGGTTGGAGAGCCTTTTGGGGCCCCCAGCCACTCTTCTTGAAGTTCATTCACTCATCAGTCTCGCTAGGTTTTCTCTAATACTCACCTTTTCTGCATTTTAAACTCTAAAACCAGAGTGTATATTTAATATGGTAATGTTCCCCACCCTTCAGAAAGCATGTTAAATCAGCGGTGCATCAAACAATCTTAGACTTCAGGAGATAAAATAGTAATAGGTGTTGCCCTTTGAGGGTCTGCCTGAGTCAAATACTATACTCTGTGCCTCATCTACAAGGTCTTGATTATCCCATGATTGAACTGGGAAGTGAGTTTTATGTTACGTGCCAGCTCCACATGATTGGCAGGAACTGTCTTGAGGACCGCACTGAAGATTCCAGGGCTGGACGTGGACTCAGTGGGAGGGGTGCTGTGATTGATTTGTAATGTCTGCCATGGAAGTGGGAGGGGTAAGGGGTTCTGCCCCAGGTGATAGGATTTGATTTATTATTTCCATTTTACAGTCCTAGGTTCTAAAAATTAGGCAGCTTCCCTAGGATTTGAATTTAGGTGTGTCTGATTCCAAAGCTCTTTATTTATTCTTTACTCTATTGCCTTAATAAAGACATCCTGGGTGTATTTATTACACCCAGAGTGACTCTAGTGCTGAAGAATTTACTAACACAAGGTTTCTGCCCACTGTGACCATTTGGGATCTTATAAAGAGAATTCAAAGGAAGCAGTGACTAACTCTGGGCAAGTCCAAGGGGCTTCACAGAGGAGGTACCATTTATGCTGTCATTGGAAAGGAACTAGGAGTTGGCCAGTTGGAGAAAGTGAAGAAGGGCATTCTAGGAAGAGCGAACAGCACGTGCAAAGGCATGAACACGAAAAAGTGGGATGTTCAAGGATGCTGCGTTGTCCAGCATAGGATAAAGGGTGTTTGGTTGGGGAAGGAATGTGGGGTGGGAAGAGATTAATCTGGAAAGGGACATTGGAATTCTGTTGTGAAGGACCACTTGTGCCTGCTAAGGAGTTTGCACTTCATTGTATATAGAAAGGGAATTGTGGGGAATTGAGTTTCAGGAAACTCCTGGAAAGCCCATGGTGACATACAGAGGGTGAGTGGGATGGGAGGAGGCAGGAGTGAGCCCTGATGGAGGTGGTGCCTCTGGACATAGGCCAGGTTGGGACAGTGTTGTTTATTGTTCCTCCTGACTTGAATTCACAGGGGCTTGTTTCCATCTGTGTTGGGTAATTTTTGGTTGCACGCTCATTTTTGCTGACATGTCTTTAGGAATTCTGAAGAGCTAAGTTGGAGATGCTCCTCTCCAGAGTGCATTTGTCCTTGTCTCTGCTGGGCACCAGGGGCTGCTGCTACCCTGGGACCACATAGCTTTTGTTGCATACACCTGGGCATAGCCAAGTGTCCACTTTCACTGTCCACCTTAGCCTTTCCAGCATCTAGTCTACATTTTACACCTTTGCATCCCTCCTTAATGTATCTCTTCTACTCGGGTTTAACTGTGCAGATGTGCAGTTGGCTACCTTTTCTCCTTCCTCATGAGAACGGAATAACATCCGAGTACATCTCGTCTCCAGCTCAAAATCTACAGGTTTTGTTTTTCAAATGAGAAGTGAACAAACAACATATGTTTTAAGCAAACCAAAAAAAACCAAAGCTGCAAAAACAAATTTTGAGCCTATACCCATCTATAAATTAAGACTTTCTTTAGGAGAACAGTGATATCAGGCAAGAAGCCAGATCTAGTTTATAAGAAATAAACCAATAAGTAAAGATCAGGTTAGCAGTACTTGCAGAAAATGGCATCAGTTTTACTGATTAGATGTGTTTATTAATTGGACCTAAGCTTAATTTCTCTACGAAACAGCATCTGTGTGAAAGAAACCTTCAGTTGTTATCAAGAAAGCTTGTGGATAAACTCTGCCCTTTATACCCAGGGTTTAAGATGGAAATAGGCAACAGCCTGGAAGATGTGTGTATACTTATATTCATGTGTGTGCACATATGCACGTGCAGTATTGATGGGATATATGTCATGTACACACATACATCGGTTGTTGCCTCTGCACTCAAGAGCTGCAACTCTTCCAGAAAGAATTATTGAGCACTTATAAGGAGTTGAAGAATGGTAAAAGGATGACATAGACCCACTACATTCACTCCAGGCTTCGTGAAAGCTGTATGCAACTTGAAGGGAGGCCCTCGCACGTGGCTCTATGACAAGTGACAATTGAGGGTTAGCCAGGAGTTACTATCCGGTGTTCCTGGTTCCCAAAGGTGCTGATGTTACTGAGAAGCCCTGCTCCTGATCTGACTCTGGCCAGGGCCTCTCCTGTCCACTCACAGTGTGGAAGAGGGGTGTGTGGAAGAGGGGAAGTCATCATATTTAAAACCCTTGAACTCTAGACTAATCAGGACTTGGGGCTTTAGGTTCTTCTTCTGCCATCAACTTGCAGTGGGCTTTCAGACAATTTATTCTTCTCTTGAGGCCTCTTTTCTCACCTACACAAAGATGATTTCTAAGGTCTCACATGGTTCACACATGCTGTAATGATTGTGAGCACTCTTCACTGTGCTGGACTTCAATGCCCTGCACAATCCTCTGCTGCTACTTACTTTGCAGTTAACTCATCTTCCATCCATCCAGCCAGCCATCAGCAAATATCTACTTTGCACCAGGTCCCAGGCTAGGGTTCCCCAATGTCTGTCTTCATTGCTATAATCTGGCATTTTGTTGCCTCTAATTTGCTGTAGGCTGGAAAGCTAGATGTCCAAGTTCATTAAGAATTTGGCATGAAAGGAAATATGGAAGGATTAAGTAAATTATGGCATGCCCATATGACAGAATAGCAAGTACTTAATAATGACGATAATGACAACACATTTATTTATTTATTTATTTATTTATTTATTTATTTATTTAGAGACGGAGTTTCACTCTTGTCGCCCAGGCTGGAGTGCAGTGGTGCGATCTCGGCTCACTGCAACCTCCGCCTCCCAGGTTCAACCAATTCTCCTGCCTCAGCCTCCTGAGTAGCTGGGATTATAGGCACCTGCCACTACACCTGGCTAAGTTTTGTATTTTTAGTAGAGATGGGGTTTCGCCATGTTGGCCAGGCTGGTCTGAAACTCCTGACCTCAGGTGATCCATCCGCCCCAGACTCCCAAAGTGCTGGGATTACAGGCATACCCACCGTGCCTGGCCAACACTATACCTTATTATTTGATGAAAACCTAGAATAAAGTAGACTGTACACTCTGATGTACAAACATATACACAGGAAATGGAAGGGAATACACTAAAATCAAATCAGTTGCATTTATGGGATGATAGATGGTTCTTTTCTTTTTTAATTTCCTTTGCACTGAGATGTTGTGCTTTTCTCATGCTTTTAGACAGGCATTCATTCATTCACCAAACATTGACTGGTGCCTGCTAGTGCCTGACACAGCTGAGGATTTAGTGGTTTCTGCCCTCAAATGCAGCAGGAAACAGTAATGCGCACAGATAGATCGCCTAGGAGTGGGATGGATGGTTCTGCGACTCGTGAGACAGCCAGGGGAGGCTATTTCAGTCCAGGTTACACAAATAGGAGCTGGGTAGGGCCTTGGCATGAACAGATCAAATAGCTACTGTTTCAACTATTTCCATATTATGCCAGAGATCAACAACACAGGGTTATTTATACTTTGGCTGGGGTATAAACCTGAATCCACAGTCCTTTTGGATTGACGTGGCCTGGCTGCGGTGTCTGCCTCCCCAACCCCTGACCACCAAATACATCTCAGTCGGGCCTTGGCTCTGCACTCCCCACTGAGTTCACAGGAGTTTTCGTCGAGAGAAATAGTCCCCAGATGAATGCAAACTACAAGTACTACCGAAGAGAGGGCAAAGCAATCCTCAGCCACAAAAATCCAGCCTTTGGATAAATGAAAGCTTGTAATGTTGAATTCAGGTGTGGCTCAGAGTCTATTCAGTATAGAAACAAGGAAAGGCAAGTGTGAGCCAATCCAGAATTCATATTTTTGAATAGCTTTAGATGTGACTTTGCACCCATATTTTTTGTTGTTGTTGTTGTTTGTTTTTTGTTTTGTTTTTTGAGACGGCTGGAGTGGCAATGAGCCACAAGTTGCCCAGGCTGGAGTACAGTGGCCCAACCTCGGCTCACTGCAACCTCTGCCTCCTGGGTTCAAGCGATTCTCCTGCCTCAGCCTCCCGAGTGGAGTGGTTGGGATTACAGGCGCCTGCCACCACGCCCAACTAATTTTTGTATTTTTAGTAGAGACAAGGTTTCACCATGTTGGCCAGGCTGGTCTCGAACTCCTGAGCTCAGGTGATCCACCTGCCTCAGCCTCCCACAGTGCTGGGATTACAGGCGTGAGCCATCGCTCCTGGCCTGTACCCATATTTTTTTTGTGATGGAGAGAGGGGAAGGAGTCACCTCTTACATCTCAGGTGTCACTTTGCTGACATTTATGGAGGGACCGTAAGCCACGCCGTGGGCCCTCTCAATCACAGGGCCTCAGATTTCATCTTTTTGGCATTTTTCGCCAAATGAGCTACAGGACTGAAATAAGGCATTCCCAATCATCTTTCAACTTGTGGCTCATTGCCAGGCCACACTCCTTATCATGTGCTATAAAAAATACTATTAAATACATTGTGTATTTATCTTTTGAATAACATACTTATGTGACATCACACTTTTTGTTAGTATAAAAATACTAATGTGGTGAGTGTAAACATTTTAAATATACCACCATTTTTAAATTCCTGTTATCTTAAAAAGTCTTTGTTTTTCTAAACACACCGGAACTTCAGAAAAAAATCAGCCATCCCATTAGCCAGGCTGGATGCTGTCGGCAAATAAGGGAAGAAAAAAATGAAACACATGCTCTTTTCTGGGCTGTGTTGTTCCCTCGGCACCTCTTTGAGGTCATGCGCGCTTGTCTGCCTTCTCCCTCTAGGTTGCAGGCTCTTTATTGAAACATGAAGTGACCCCCAGAGATACTAAGGGAGCCACTCAAGGTCGCCCAGGCACGGGGCAGCTGCGTGGGGGCCGGAGTCCGGGTCTTGTTCAGCCTGCTTTATGAGATGCCAATCATCAGCTGAGCTATTTTGGGGAATTCCTGTTCAGAGCCACTGCTGCTTTAATCAGGTTGTACGGGTCTCAAGGGGAACTGCTTCCTCTGTCCTGCCCAGAAACAGGTGGAAAATGGCAGGGCATCCATTGGTTACTTAGAAAATGTGCCCATTCTCACTCACGTTATTTAGCCTTATATTTTCAAAATAATGTTGATATCAATGAACTTTAGGCATAAGGCGTTCATATTTGCTGAGTCAGAGAACTCTGGCCCACCTTTCCTTCCCTCGCTCCCTCCCTCCCTCCCTCCCTTCCTTCCTCTCTCTCTCTTTTCTTTTTCTTTCTCCACTGAGTTTTGGTGTTGTCGCCCAGGCTGGAGTGCCATAGCATGATCTCAGCTCACTGCAACCTCCCCCTCCCGGGTTCAAGTGATTCTCCTGCCTCAGACTTCCAAGTAGCTGGGACTACAGGCATGTGCCACCATGCCCGGCTAATTTTTGTACTTTTAGTAGAGATGGGGTTTCACCATTTTGGCCAGGCTGGTCTTGAACTCCTGACCTGAGGTGATCTGCCTGCCTGGGCCTCCCAAAGTGTTGCGATTACAGGAATGAGCTACCGCACCCAGCCAGAATTCTGGCTCTTTCCTACCCTGAAATCCATGTCTTGTCCATCTCTAAGTCTCTTATGTGGTTTGGTGGAGAGATTCTGAGCTTGCCCATTAGATTGGTAAGAAACAAAGGGGTTGGCAGTATGTTGGTGCAGGCGTGAGAGCAGGCCCGGCCTTGTACTAATGGCCAGTGTAAGTGGATACAACCTTTGCAGGTGGGGGCGGGCTATTAGCATATTACACGTGCTTCCTCTGACCCCCAAATCCTACTTCTAGGCATCTGTTCTAGAGAAATACACTACACAAAGAAGAGCCAGGCGCAGTGGCTCACACCCGTAATCTCAGCACTTTTGGAGGCTGAGGTGGACCGATCACTTGAGGCCAGGAGTTTGAGACCAGCCTGGCCAACACAGCAACACCCCCGTCTCTACTAAAAATACAAAGAAAAAAAATTAGGTTGGTGTGGTAGTGCACACCCATAATCCCAGCTACTCAGGAGGCTAAGGTACAGGAATCACTGGAACCTGGGAAGCAGAGGTTGCAGTGAGCTGAGATCGTACCACTGCACTGCAGCCTGGGCCACAGAGTGAGACCCTGTCTCAAAAAAAAAAAAAAAAAAAAAAAAAAGAGGCACGTATGAGTATTCACTGCCGTTGGAAAGAACCAGAATGTCCAGCAACAGGGACGCTGTCCACTGTGCCATGGGATATCCAGTCTGGGATATTGCGGAACAGTTGGACACAATGAGATAGATGCTTATATGCTGACCAGGAAGATTCCCAAGATGTGCTGTTTGGTGACAAGGAGTAAGCTCCTCAGTAGTGATGTGATTTTTAAGGAGGAACCATGTGTGTATGTGTGGGAAAGGCCTGGAAGGCTACACACCCGAGCATGGTGACCCTGTGACTGTGTGCCCTTTTGTGGAGGGCAGTGACAGTGGGGTGTAGACTTTTGTTTTTTGTAATGTGAATGTATCACAATTTATATAACCACTCCCCATTGGTGAACATGGGGTTTCCAGTCTTTCCATTACAAATAGGGCCATTGCACAGATGTCTTTATGTGTGCCTACAGGTAAACGCCCAGAAACAATGGCTGGATCAGAAGGCAACTGCATAAGTCATATGATAAGTGTCACACAATTCCCCTCCACAGGCGCTCTACTATTTTGCACCCCCATCAGTAACACAGGAATGTGTCTTCAAAAAATTGAGGTGAAATTCACATAATATCAAATTAACCGTTTTTAAAAAAGTGTGCAACTCGGCGGCATTTAATCTCACAGTGTTGTGCAGGGCAGACACTTGCTTTGTCTGCAGTGCTTGAAAGTGGCTGACAATGAGAATGCATTCAAGTGTTCTGTTTAATTAAAAATGAAAAGAAAAAAGAGCATGGGCTTCGGAGGCAGACAGCGGTGCATCTGGATCCAGGGGCTGCCCTTCACTAGTTGTGTGACCCCAGGGAAATTACTTATTCCATGGGAGGCTCGGTGCCCACATCTTTGAGATGGAGAGGAGAAAACTTGCACAGTGGGGCTGATGAGATGATTCAGTGCAGAAACACAGGAAAAGCAGCTGTCTCATTGCAGCAGTCGATGTGGGTTGCTTTCTCCCCATGCACACTGGAGGCAGTGCATTCGTAGGCTCTGGCCCCAACAGCATGGCCCCAACAGCTTCCCGTTTCTCTGTGTGATCTTAGGCAAATTCCTCAGCCTTTTTGAGTCTCGGTTTCTGCACATGTAAAATGAGAATAGTAGCGTGTGGTGATGACTAAGTGAGACAATGCATATGCAGTGCTTAAAACAGCACTGGCAGCCAGGCACGGTGGCTCACGCCTGTAATCCCAGCACTTTGAGGGGCTGAGGTGAGTGGATAACCTGAGTTTAGGAGTTCGAGACCAGCCTGATCAATATGGTGAAACCCCGTCTCTACTAAAAATACAAAAATTAGCTGTGCATGGCGGCGTGTGTTTGTAATCCCAGCTACTTGGGAGGCTGAGACAGGAGAATTGCTTAAACCTGGGAGGCAGAGGTTGCAGTGAGCTGATATTATGCCACTGCACTCCAGCCTGGGCGACAGAGCGACACTCCATCTCAAAAAAAGGAAAAAAAAAAAAAAAAAAGCAGCACTGACTACACAGTAAATGCTCATGAAATGGAGGCTAAGATTTTTGCCAGCCCCTGGTGCAGTGCCTGGGACTCGAGGTTCCCAGTGGGCGAGGGACCCCATGAAGCTGTAATGCCTGCTTCTCTCTGCTTTCTGCTCAGGGCCATTGGTGCCAACCCCCTATACTGTGACTGCCACCTCCGCTGGCTGTCCAGCTGGGTGAAGACTGGCTACAAGGAACCAGGGATTGCTCGCTGTGCTGGGCCCCCGGACATGGAGGGCAAGCTGCTCCTCACCACGCCTGCCAAGAAGTTTGAATGCCAAGGTGAGCCTGAGAGCGTGGCCTCCTGCTGCTGGGGGCCCACAGAACTTGCCCAACACTGCAGGGCCTTCCTAACATGCCTGCGTCCCTGTGGTGACCGCTGGGCGGGGGATCAGGGGACAGGAACAAGACACCTGCGGCTTGATGGCTGCCTTCCAATCCTGACATATCATAGACAAAAAGAGCCAGGCAGAAAAATCTCAGGCCATCAGGGCTGTGATCCCTCCCTGTGGTTACATAAGGAAAATAAAAATAGCAGCAGTGTTTCTGGAAGCTCCAAGCCTCGCAGCAGGGTGTGCGCTCAGACCTCCCTTTGGTAGGAATTGTGTTCAGCAGTTAACTTAGACCTCTCTCAGTCCCTGGTGGAGCAGGGGACCCAGCAGTCACTCTCCTGACATTTACAGAAATACACAGCTGGAGTGTCACTGGAGGCTGGTTCCGGCTTTGCCCCGGGACCCTCCACTGTGGGCATTTGTAAATACTCATTGAGGGATTGAGTGACGGACGGCTCAAGCCCCAGAAGCCCTGCTGAGCACAGACGGGTGGCTGAGTGGCCGCCGGGGCCGGGCTTTATGTGCAGGGGTACAGCAGGGGGAGGACACTGGAGGCCGTGGAGCACGGCCCCTGCCCTCTGCAAGCTCAGAGGCCACCGTCGGAAATGAAGCTGACAGCTGTAGGTTAATGAGGAGGCCGTGGGCCACCCTGCGTGCAGGATGCTGTCACAGCCGTAACGGCTCAGAGGGGCCTGATCTGGCTTGGCTGTTGGGAGCAAATCAATTTATGCTGAAACCTTTGCTCTGCGTTTATTTAATGGGGTGGGATTGGTGCTGGTGAGAAGGGGTTTTGTTTTGTTTTATTATTTGTATTGAAAGAGAACACACACATTGAAGTACACAGATCATGAGTGAATAGGTTGCTGAAGTTTCACAAACTGCACTCATCCAGGTAACCTGCACCTGGATCAAGAAACAGAACCCCAGCTGGGCGTGGTGGCTCACACCTGTAATCCTAGCACTCTAGGAGGCTGAAGTGGGAGGGTCGCTTGAGCCCAGGAGTTCGAGACCAGCCTGGGCAACATGGAGAGACCCTGTCGCTACAAAATATTTTTAAAAATTAGCTGGGCATGGTGGTGTGTGCCTGTAGTCCCAGCTACTGGGTGGAGATGGAAGGATTGCTTGAGCCCAGGAAGTTGAAGCTGCAGTGAGCCATGTTTGCGCCAGTGCATTGCAGCCTGGGTGACAGAGTAAGACCCTGTCTAAAAAAAAAAATAAAGGGAAATAAAGGAAAAAAAAGGAAACAGAGCCCTATCTCTACCCCAGAAGTCTGTCATGTGTGCTAGTCGTTGCTGAAAAGTGTTTTTATTTCTGTTCATGCTCATGCCTCTTCAGCAGGAGCAATATTCCACCCCTTCTAGAAGGCATCTTCTGGGGAAGCCTGAGTTCACTGGTCTTCCTATTTAGTCTCCTGAGATCCTGCTGCCCCTTACGGGTGGTGTCCCAGGTGGCCTGGCTGTCGGCTCCTCTGGTTACTTCTACAACCAGTGCATCCTGGAGATGCCGGAGGGGCCTGCTGTAGCAGGGAGGTGGGGGAAAATGGTCCTCCCTGGCTCAGGCGTGGAGGAGAACAACCCCTGCCCCCTGGTAGGGCCAACCTGCAGAGCCGAGCTTGGGCACGATGCTCACAAAGCCACCGTCTCCTCTCTGCCGAGGTGACCACCTTCTGTCCTCCTAGTCAGCAGGTGTCAGGCTGAGGTCCTTGCCTCAGAAGGGCATGAGGGGAAAGAGGAAGGGTTGGCCAACTTCGGTGGTAGCAACTGTACCCTTCTTACATGGATTGTGCAGCCCTAATGGCCACTGTGCACAGTGCCCGCCCACCTGCCTGCCAAGCATGCTTTGCACACTGGAATTCACTGCTTTAGCCCTTCCAGCCTGGAGGGAGGGGCTGTCATTAACCCCATTTTACAGAAAAGGGTCTGGAGGCTGGAAAGGTGGACAGTGCAAGGGGAGTGTGAGCACGATCTGGGGAAAAATCAGGAGGGGAAATGGCTCCTTGGAGGTGGGCTCCTCGGGGGTGAGGGGCTCTGTGCCCAGCCCTGTGCTGCCCACGCCTCCCCCTGCACTAGCACCCTCGCCTTGCTGCAGGTTCCCCAACGCTGGCTGTCCAGGCCAAGTGTGATCCCTGCTTGTCCAGTCCGTGCCAGAACCAGGGCACCTGCCACAATGACCCCCTTGAGGTGTACAAGTGCGCCTGCCCCAGCGGCTATAAGGTGAGTGGAGGCAGAGGCCGGGGAGGAGGAGGGCTCTTCGTGTGCACTGCAGGGCTGTCCCCAGGGCCCAGAGCACTGCCTGACTCAGAGCAGATGCTTGAGCAAACCTGTAATCAATGACTTAACATATGAATGAATGAATGAATGAATGAAGTGGACGAATGAATGAATGAAAACAAGTAACTCTTGGGACAGGGAGAGGCTGAGCTGCTGAGGGTCTGGCTGGCTGTTGGCTCATACTAACTCCTGGGTCTCCCTGGGGTCCCCATCACTGACTTTCCCCCCAGGGCCGAGACTGTGAGGTGTCCCTGGACAGCTGTTCCAGTGGCCCCTGTGAAAACGGGGGCACCTGCCATGCACAGGACGGCGAGGATGCCGCGTTTACGTGAGTTACCTGGAGGGGCAGGAGCCTGGTGAGTGCTGATGGGCCCAGCACCAGTGCCTCAGGGCCCTCCTCTCCATCAGGGATGGCCCAGGCCTCCTGTGCCCTGTAGGGAGGTGGAGGTGCACTATGGGGGGCAGGCATGTACTCCAAATCATAGCCAGAGGGCTCTCCAAGCCCACCAGGCCAAGCCCTTCCTTGCCCAGATGCAGTGGGAGCACAGAGAGACCAGTGGATACCTGAGCCACACAGCTGCCCAGCTCCAGGGTTGAGCAGGGCTTGGAGTGGGCTCTGCTGCCTCCTGCTCCAGGCCTTCTTTCTGCTCCTGCCAGGTGCCATGGGGGCCTTTTTGAAGGCACTGGGAATCCATGGCCAAAGCATATACAGTGCAGTGCCAAGGACCATAGCAGGGGTGTTTGAAATTCCTATAAATTTCCATTCAGGCCGGGCGCGGTGGCTCACGCCTGTAATCCCAACACTTTGGGAGGCCGAGGTGGGCAGATCACGAGGTCAGGAGTTTGAGACCAGCCTGGCCAACATAGTGAAACCCCATCTCTAATAAAAATACAAAAATTAGCTGGGTATGGTGGTGGGTGCCTGTAATCCCAGCTGCTCGGGAGGCTGAGGCAGGAGAATCGCTTGAAACCGGAAGGCAGAGGTTGCAGTGAGCCGAGATCATTCCACTATACTCCAGCCTGAGCAACAAGAGCGAAACTTTGTCTCAAAAAAAAAAAAGAAAAGAAAATTTCCATTCACCCCAAAGCCTCCAATCTCCCTCGAAGAGCCTGCTCCTGACAGTGCTGCCTGCAGGCAGGGCCCTGGCCAGCCTCCTCAAGCTGCCCCTGAGCCCTTGAGACACAGCTGGGGCTGCCACTGGGTGGGTGAGGCCTGCCCAGAGGTGGGAGCCAAGGCCTGTTTGCTTTCTTTGGGGTCCCCCCATCTCATGAGTCACACTGGGCACTGTGGGAGGGGATAGCCCTCTGGCCCTGCCCTGAGCAGCCCATTTTCTGCTATTCAATGAAGGGGCCAGCCCTAATGACCCCATCTCTTAAGTCCTTCCAGAACTGACATCACAACGCAAGCGCCCTCCCACTGGCTGCTCCCCCCAGGACCGCCCAATGAGCCCCACCCTCCCAGAGCTTTTCTGAGGAATACATAGTATTTAGTTGCTGAAAATAAATTGCTGGCGCAATACATTGGCTCTTCAGAAAATGATGTTGAATCTGGGGGCAGAAATGGCTGAGCCTGCCTCTGCATACTCAAATTACCACATGTAAAAATGAATCACTAAATGGCCTTTCTTCCCCTGGTTGCCTTGGAAACGGCGTCCTTACACTCTGCACCCAGCCTCCTCGGGGCTTTGGTGAGCAGCTCCCTGGGCGTGCCCTCCTCATTCCTGAGACGCCTCAGCTGGGGGCTGAAAGGACACCCCCTTCACCCTGAGATGTGGAGATGGAGCAGCCCCCTCACCTCACTGCCTTACAGACTGGGGGCTGGGGGAGTGGGCTCTCCAGGTGGAAAAGGGGTGCCTCCACAAGTTACCCCTCAACCTCGAGGCTCTCTGGGGCGCCTGTTATCCCCTGACCTGCGCCCACTCCCACTACCCTGCCCCAGCTCGTACCACAGGCCACTTTCTGAAATGCGAAGCTGACCCTGTCACCCCAGCTTAAAACCCTGCTGCTGGTCCCCTCCAGCCTTCAGGGAAAACATTTAACCACAGACCATTTCCTGCAGTGGTGATTTGAATTCTTTTTACTCACAGTCTCCCCAGATACATTCTAAAAACTATACACTCCCTCACACATCCTTAGATTGACAGCTAAAATTTTCATTGTAAGTTTTTCATTGCAAAGGAGGTAATTTTCCAGATATTGTAAATATTATTAACATTTAAGAATAAAACTATCGCTTTAGTTGGGAGGCTAAGGTGGAAGGCCCTTAAGACCAGTAGTTGGAGACCAGCCTGGGCAACATGGCAAAATCCCCATGGCAAAACCCATCTCTACAGACAATTAAAAATTAACCAGGTGTAATGGTGAATGCCTGTAGTCCCAGCTTCTCAGGAGGCTGAGGAGGGAGGATCGCTTGAGCTCAGGAAGTTGAGGCTGCAGTGAGCTGTGATCACACCACTGCACTCCAGTCTGGGCAACACAGTGAAACTGTCTCTAAAATCAAAAAATAAATTAAGTTTTAAAAATATGACATTAAATCACTCTTTTATCATTCTCCAATGCAATCTAAACAGCATATCATTTTGACACTTTTTTTTTTTTTGAGACAGAGTCTCACTCTGTCACCCAGGCTGGAGTGCAGTGGCGAGATCTCGACTCACTGCAACCTCTGCCTCCTGGGTTCAAGCAATTCTCCTGCCTCAGCCTCCCGAGTAGCTGGGACTACAGGCATGCACCACCACACCCGGCTAATTTTTGTATTTTTTAGTAGAGACGGGGTTTCACCATGTTGGCCAGGCTGGTCTCAAACTCCTGACCTCAAGGGATCCACCCACCTTGGCCTCCCAAAGTGCTGGGATTACAGGCATGCGCCACCCCATGCGGCCAATTGGACACCATTTTAAAATGACACGAACAAGTTCTTCTTTAACAGTTAAACATTTTACCTTGTTCTTTTTTCTCCTCTAACTAGTATTTCCATTTTACTCCTTACCCTCCTGTCTTTTTTTTCTAACCAAATATATTTTTATGCTAGACTCTTTTCTTGAGTACTCTGCCATACGTCTCTGTCCCCAACATGGGTACACGTAAGTTAAAACTTAAAGTTTTTTTTCTTCTTTCTCATCACCATAAGCCTCTGATTTAAAGTTTCTTTTGCAGCAAGTTAGCCCTACAATAATTCGAAACAACATAACTGTATTATAGAATTGGATTGAAACTTATTACACATAGAAGGAACATTTTATTAGACTGTATCTCTCTTAATGAGATGGATGGGTGCTTTTTTGTTCTTTTCTTCTCTCAGTTGGTTTATGGGTGAATGTTGCAGAATGAGAGAGGACACAGCGGTTGATCTTTTCCTGTTTTGTTTTTATAGATATAAATGCTGGGGAAGTTTGTTCATGTAAATAAGCTGGTGAGATTAGGACTTTTATTATAGCCATGTCACTTAATTCTTTGAAAGCCCTCCCAGTTTATATGCCAAATCTCCACAGTGACCTGTCATCAAGATTATTTTTAATGTTCTATCAGCTGACAGTTCTATGAGGCCTTCCTTCAATTACTTCCAGTGCACAGAACTGGAAACCTCTTGACTTAGATTGCATATATTCATTCACTTTCTAAACATCAGGACTCCTAACTGCCCGTTTATCTGGCGCCTGGAAGCATACCCACCTTTCTACCTGGAGGGCTTGTCCCATCACCCCCAAGTCTGTAAGGGCTGGGGCTGGGACAGATACCACCTTTTTAGAGTTCTGAGCTGGGTCAATTTAGGGAAGAGCTCATGCAGATATTTGAAGATCTGGAAATTAATTTCTTGGACCTCTCTCTGATCCACACACCCTTTGGAAAACCTTGGGTGCCCCAGGGGAAGGTGTATCTTGGTTTGAAAGTCACTGATCCCCAGGGCCCCTCATGACCAGGCTCCTGCTCACCGCAGCCCTTTGCTCACCGTGCCTGAAGTCTGTGCTCCTGAAGTATTGGACTGTGTGGATGGGCAGGGCCCCTACAAAAGACAGGCTGTGGGGTTCCCTTCCACTCCAGGCTTTTTGTTTTTTTTTTTTTTTTTTTTTGAGAGAGAGTCTTAGTGTGTCACCCAGGCTGGAGTGCAGTGGCATGATCTTGGCTCATTATAACCTCCGCCTCACAGGTTCAAGCGATTCTCCTGCCTCAGCCTCCCGAGTAGTTGGGATTACAGGCACATGCCACTATGCCCAGCTAATTTTTGTATTTTAGTAGAGGCAGAGTTTCCCCACGTTGGCCAGGCTGGTCTCCAACTCCTAACCTCAGGTGATCCACCTGCCTTGGCCTCCCAAAGTGCTGGGATTACAGGCATGAGCCACCGTGCCCAGCCACTCCAGGCTTTTACGCACACCTCTGTCCCAGTCACCTTCCTCCCAATCCCGCTCTCCCTTGTCAAGGTCCTTGGTTAATTCATCACCTCCTCCAGGAAGCCTGCCCTTATCACTCTGTGCCAAGGACGAGCCAGGTGTCTCCTGCCCCTCTGTGCCCGCTCCCTGGCTTCAGTGCTTACACCATCCTGGTCCTCACTACCTCTCCCCTCGCCATCCATCTCCTCTAAGCCTCCCCACTAGACTGTGAGTGAATCCCATGAGGGCAGGGTCAGTCTTGGTCACCTCTCACCCTACCCAGCATCTGGCAAGGGCCTGGCCGGGAGTAGGGACCCTAACTCTGTGGAATGGTGATATTGACCGGCAGCCACAGGCTTCCACCAGTGTTCCAGGAGGGCTGTCTCTCCATCCTCCCCTTCCCCGCACAGGTGCTCCTGTCCCACCGGCTTTGAAGGACCAACCTGTGGGGTGAACACAGATGACTGTGTGGATCACGCCTGTGCCAATGGGGGCGTCTGTGTGGACGGTGTGGGCAACTACACCTGCCAGTGCCCCCTGCAGTATGAGGGTAAGCGCGTCAGGGCAGCAGTGTCTGGGGGAGGTGGGGCACAGAGACAGCCCTGAGCCCCCATGCCTGGGAGTGGAAGGGGGTCCCTGCGTCAGTGTCTGCAGGAGGATCTCTGTGGGTCTGGCTGCCCGGCAGAGCACAGGAGAGCAGCTTCTCTCCTGCCCCTTGCTCGTTCTTTCCCCAGGAAAGGCCTGTGAGCAGCTGGTGGACTTGTGCTCTCCGGATCTGAACCCGTGTCAACACGAGGCCCAGTGTGTGGGCACCCCGGATGGGCCCAGGTCAGTGTTGCCGCTTTCCAGGGCCGGGGAGGAGCTCAGGCGCCTGAGTCAGACTAAATTCCAGTCTGGGCTCCGTGCCCCACCCTCGTTTCCTCATTTGTCCATTGGGTTTGGTCTCAGCTCTACAGGGTTCCTGAGAATCCATGCAGGGTTGTGGGTGGAGGGGTGATGTGCACAGCTTTGTGGCCACAGAGACCTGGGTTTGCAGCATGACCCTGAACGTGTCGCTTGCCTGCTCTGAGCTTGTTTTCTCATCTGTAAACTGGGAGCAACGTTTCTTATCGCCAATTACAAAATCCACAAAACTCGGGAAAGCATCCCATCTCATGGCCAAAGCTGATCTGACGTGGATGTATTTGGCAATAAAAGCTGCCCTGCACTGGTGTGAGATTGCTTTTTGTTGTTATTCATCCCATGTAATGTGAATATATGTAGATTTTGTGGCAGAAATGTGAATAAGTCTGATTACGGGGCTGCCTCAGCTCCTACCAGCAGGTTGTATAATATGCATTGTCTGACCTTACCAAAATCTAAAAAGTGTTGAATTCCAAAACCTATCTGGTCCCAGGAGGTTTGGGTAAAAGTTGTTGGTCTGTATTTTCATCATGGTTGTTATTGGCACATGTGAAAGTGTTTGTTACTTGAAGACTGCTTTGTGAAGGTCACACATTTTTAAAATAATGCTTCCAACTGCAGTTGTGCAAACATAGTCTTATTTCTGGGACCTCCCCATTCCACCAGTCAGGCCAGCAAGCGGTGGTCAGGGCAGAGCTTCCTGGGGCTTGTGGCTGAGGGACTCAAGCCCAGCGACTCAGATGGAGTCTGAGATAAGGAAGGACTGCACGTTGTCCAGCCTGGAGCTGCTAGCACAGACCCTCAATCACGAAGGGCAAGCATTGTGCTTAGCTTCTGACCCAGGGCTGTGGCACACAGTGGAGTGTTGAGTGCATGATCTCTCAACTGCCTGTCCTGGTGGAAAGATGGAACTGACATGTTCAGCTGTCCCTGGCATTACCTGGAACTCAAGATATATATATCCAATATATAGTCATTAAATGAATGAATAAGTGGTGGCTTAGCTACTGTAACATTTTTCAGACTGTAACTCCAGACTCATTAGTAGATTGTGATCAGTTGGATATAAAGGGAGCCCCAGCCCCTGTTTAATATTAATGTCAAGATTAACATTAAAAGATGAAACAAAGTATCAGAGAGCAACATGCCATCTTATATAATAAGGATAATCAGTATTGTATGAATCTGGTTTCGAATGTGTGTGTGCGTGCGTGTGTGTGTGTGTGCATGTGTGTGCGTGTGTGTGCGTGCATGCGTGTGTGCGTGCGTGTGTGTGTGCATGCGTGTGTGTGCGTGCACGTGCATGTGTGTGCGTGTGTGTGTGTGTACTGGGCTTGAAAGTATTTCTTATAGCCCGAAAAACACTGGACAAAGAAATGAGTAAAAATCCCAGGCGAGAGCACCCATCTGCCAGGTTGTATGGTTGAGCTTCAGAGTTAGGAGTTTAGAAGGTGATCAGCCAAGGGGACTGCTCAGTGAGTGCTGGAGTGCTCTCCGGAGGCTTCCTGGAGGAGGTGAGGTATTGGGCTGGCTGGACCATACAGGCAGACAGGAGACAGTATTCTGGAATCCACAGGTGTGAAGGCAGGGAAGTGCTTGGTGAGGTGGGCTTGGTGTCGGGGGAGCAGGAGGCCTGTAGGACAGACAGCAAGGCCATTACTAGAAAGGGCTACAGGAGTGCGTCCTTTATTTATCTTATAGGCAGACAGTAGCCCAAAGGGAGTGTTTTGGGCCAGCAGTGAGGCATGGTGGGAGCTGGGAAGCTGGGGGCTGACCTGAGGTCAAGGCACCCACTGAGCAGGGGGCACTAGCCCTGCTGAGGACTGGGAGGCTGGGGAAAGAGGAGTGGGGGAGCCTGTGGAACTCAGCCACGTGGTAGCAGGTCCTGGGAGAACAGGGAGGGTGCAGCTGAGCCGCTGGGGAGGTCGGGAAGGGGCTGACAGTTGGCCTTGGATGTGCTGTTGCTGGTGAGGGTGGGTCCTCCATGACAAGACTCCATCTGCCCCTGCCTCTGGGGTCCACTCTTCCAGCCCCAGGCCCCTACCTCAAGTCCACGTGAGCTCTCTTCTCCTACTAGGAAAGGGTCCCAGGATAGGCTGGAGGCCCTTTTAGATCCAGAGCTCTGTGTGACCTCCTGGAGATCCCCGCAGCCTCAGTGGAACTTGAGGTTCTCCCTCACATGTACAGACTGTGTGGGGGAGCCCTGGTGTGCTCCCCTGGCCTCCCAGGCTCTGTGTAGCTGACCCCCCAACTACTCCTGCCCCCCACCGACCAGGTGTGAGTGCATGCCAGGTTACTCAGGTGACAACTGCAGCGAGAACCAGGATGACTGCAGGGACCACCGCTGCCAGAATGGGGCCCAGTGTATGGATGAAGTCAACAGCTACTCCTGCCTCTGTGCTGAGGGCTACAGGTGAGTGGCCCCTTGTGGCTGTCAGCCCCTGGGCTGGCAGGAGCCTCCAGCCATGGCGAAGGAAAGGGGTATGGGTCAGAGCCTGGGAGTTGGATGCTGGGGTTTTAACCATGGCTCTGCCAGTCACCAGCTGTGCAGCCTTGGGAAAGTCATGTAACTGCCCAGGGCCTAGGCAGAGGACCCCTAACCTGTTTGGTGGAGGAGGTGAGAGGTGGGTGCAGATGACAGGGCAATGTGCTGTCACTTATCTGCCTAGCTGAGCCTCTGAAGACATGTCTTGCCCCAAAGATTATCTACTAGCTCACTGGGCTCCCCTGGGAGGTTGGAGGGCCCACCCTCCCTCTGGCCACCCACGTCCCATGCTCCGCTCACTCATTTGTTAAAAAATAGCTTTATTGAGATATAATTCATGTACCATGCAGTTTACACAGTTACATGTAAAATTCCATGACTTTTAGTTCATTCCCAGAGTTGTGCATCCATCACCACAATCAATTTTGAACATACTCATTTTCCCTAAAAAACCCCATACACTTTATCTGTCACACCAGCCCCTCTTCTATCCAAGCTCCAGGCAACTACTAATCTCCTAATATTTGTGTCTATAAATTTGCCTGTTCTGGGGATTTCCTATAAGTCGAATTGTACAATCTGTTGTCCTTTGTGACTGGCTGCTTTCACTCAGCGTCATGTTTTGAGGTTCATCCGTGTGGTAACATGTGTCAGCACTTCATTCCTTCTTATGGCTAAACAGTATTCTGTTGTATGGACATACCACATTTTGTTTATCCACTCATCAGTTGATAGGCATTTAGGTTGTTGCCACTTTTTGGCTATAATGAAGACTGATCTTATCAATATTTGTGTACAGGTTTTTGTGTAGACATACATTTTTCATTCTCTTGGGTATATGCCTAGGAATGGATTTTCTGAGTCATATGTTAACTGTATGTTTAACTGTTTGAGGAACTACCAAACTGTTTTTCCTAATGGCTGCACCATTCCCACTACCACTGTATGAGGGTGTGAAGTGGTAGCTCATTGTGGTTTTGATTTGCATTTCCTCAGTGGCCAATGATGTTGAACATCTTTTCATGTGCTTATTAGCCATTTAAAAATATCTTCTTTGGAAAAAAATTTTTATTCAAGTTCTTTGCTCATTTTCAAATTAAGGTATTTGTCTTTTTGTTATTGAGTTGTAAAGGCTTTTTATATATTCTAGACAAGTCCCTTATCAGATATATGTTGGCAAGTATTTTCTCCCATTTTATTGGTTGTCTTTTCTTCATAATGCACAAAAATGTTTAATTTGGGTACATCTAGTTTAATAATTTGGGCACATATAGTTTATTTTTTATTTTGTTGCTTGTGCTGTGGGTATCCTAAGAAACCGTTGCCTAATCCAAGGTTATGAAGATTTATACCTATGTTGTCTTCTAAGAGTTTTATAGTTTTAGCTCTTTTTTTTCTTCTTTTTTTTTTTTTTTTTTTTGAGACAGAGTCTCGCTCTGTCGCCCAGGCTGGAGTGCAGTGGTGCGATCTCGGCTCACTGCAAGCTCCACCTCCCGGGTTCACGCCATCCTCCTGCCTCAGCCTCCCGAGTAGCTGGGACTACAGGCGCCTGCCACTTATATTTAGGTCATTGATCCATTTCGAGTTAATTTTTATATATGGTGTGAAGTAGAGGGCCCAACTTCATTCTTTTCCATGCAGATATACAGTTGTACTAGCACTATTTGTCAAAAAGATAATTCTTTCCAATTGAATGGTCATGGCACTCTTGTCAAAATCAACTAACTTTAAATGTAAGGATATTTCTGGACTCCAAGTTCTATTCCATTAATCTGTGTGACTATCTGGATGCCAGTACCACACTTTCTTGGTTACTGTAGTTTTTGTAATATATTTTGAAATTGGGAAGTGTGAGTCCTCCCAGTTTGTTTTTCTTTTTAAAGATTGTTTTGGCTGGCTGGGTGCAGTGGCTCACACCTGTAATCCCAGCACTTTGGGAGGCTGAGGCAGGCGGATCACAGGTCAGGAGATCAAGACGATCCTGGCTAACACAGAGTGAAACCCCATCTCTATTAAAATACAAAAATTAGCCTGGCATGGCGGCGGGCACCTGTAGTCTCAGCTGCTGGGGAGGCTGAGGCAGAATGGCATGAACCTGGGAGGCGGAGCTTGCAGTGAGCCAAGATTGTGCCACTGCACTCCAGCCTGGGTGACAGAGTGAGACTCCGTCTCAAAAATAAATAAATAAATAAATAAATAAATAATAATAAAAAAGATTGTTTTGGTTATTCTGGGCCCCTTGAATTTCTGTATGAATTTTAGGATCAGCATGTTGATTTCTGCAAGTCAACTGGGATTTTGATAAAAATTCTGTTGAATCTGTAGATCAACTTAGCTAGTATTGCCTTGTTTTTTTTTTCTTTTGAGACAGAGTTTTGCTCTTGTTTCCCAAGCTGGAGTGCAATGGCACAATCTTGACTCACCGCAACCTCCACCTCCTGGGTTCAAGCAATTCTCCTGCCTCAGCCTCCCAAGTAGCTGGGATTATAGGCACGTGCCACCACACCTGGCTAATTTTTTGTATTTTTAGTAGAAACTGGTTTTCACCATGTTAGCCAGGCTGGTCTCGAGCTCCTGACCTCAGGTGATCCACCCACCTCGGCCTCCCAAAGTGCTGGGATTACAGGTGTGAGCCACCATGCCCGGCCCAGTATTGCCATTTTAACAATATTAAGCATACTGATCCATGAACATGAATGCCTTTCCATTTATTTAGATCTTTAATTTCTTTCAACATTTTGTAGTTTTCAAAGTATAAGTTTTGCACTTAAAAAATTTATTCTTAAGTATTTTGTTCTGTTTGATGCTATTGTAAAGGAATTGTTTTCTTAATTTCACTTTTTGATTTTTGTGCATTAATCTGGTATTCTACAATCTTGCTGAATTATTTCATTAATTCTAATAGCATTTTAGTGGAATCTGTAAGATTTTTTTATATAAGATCATGTCATCTGGATGCATTTTATTTCTCCTTCCTTTCCTCCTTCCCTTGCTTGCCTTCCTTCGTGCCTTACCCTTCTCCCTCCCTCCCTCCCTCCCTCCTTCATTCCTTTTCTTTCCTTTCCCTTTTTCCTAATTGCCATGGCTAGAACCTCCAGTAAAGTATTGAATAGAAATTGTGAGAGCAAATATCCTTGTGTTGTTCCTAATCTTAGGAGGAAAAAATTCAGTCTCTCATTATTACGTATGATGTCAGTTGTGTGTTTTTTCGTAGATGCCCTTTATCAGGTTGATGCAGTTCACTTCTATTCCTAGTTTGTGGAGTGTTTTTGTCATGAAGGAATGTTGAAGTTTGTCAAATGCTTCTTCTGCATCTATTGAGATGAACTTTTTTTTTTTGCTTTTTCATCTATCAATATCATGTATTCCATTAAATGAATTTCAGAGGTCAAACCAGCTTGCATTCCTGGCGTAAATCTCACTTGGTCATTGTATGTAATCCTTTTTATGCTGTACTTGATTTGCTAGTAATTTGTTGAGGATTTTGGTGACAATATTTATAATAGATATTGGTCTGTAGTTTTTTGTGATATCTTTTGTTGTGATTCTTTGGTTTTGGTTATCAGGGTAATGCTGGTCTCATAGAATGAGTTAGAAAATGTTCCCTCATTTTTTATTTTTTGGACAAGTTTGTGAAGAATTGGTATTTATTGTTTTTAAATGTTTGGTAGAATTCACCAGTTAAACCATCTGGGCCTGGGAAGTTTTCTGATTACTAATTCCTTTACTTGTTATAGGTCTATTCATATTTCCTATTTTTTTTTCTTGGTTCAGTTTTAGTAGTTTGAATATTTCTAGGAATTTGTGCATTTCATCTATGTTATCTAGTTTGTTGGTATATCGTTGTTCATAGTATTCCTTTATAATTCATTGTATTTCTATGAGGTTGGTAGTAATGTCCCTTCTTTTATTTCTTATTTTACTAACTTGACTCTTCCCTCTTTATGCTTGTGTCTTAAGTCTCAGTTTTCTTTTCTGTAAAATGGGTGTAGTAAAATCTGCCTTGCAGAGTTATTGACATTGTCAGTAATCACCTTGGATCTTGTTAAAAAGCAGATTCAGTGGGTTTGCCATTTCCATCAAGTGTCCAGGTAATGTTGATGCTGCTGGACCAGGGACTATACTTGTATCCTGGTATCCTTCTGGCTCTCAGCTCTCTCATGAAAAGTGTTTATTAGGAGCGTCTTCTGTCGCTTCAAGAATCCATTTTCCCAAGATGTTTAGTGAATTTCTCTCCAGGGCTGTGGGAGAGGAAGATACTCCCTTCCTCCTTGGCCCTCTCTGACTTGTGTCCTTTCCTCTCAGTGGACAGCTCTGTGAGATCCCTCCCCATCTGCCTGCCCCCAAGAGCCCCTGTGAGGGGACTGAGTGCCAGAATGGGGCCAACTGTGTGGACCAGGGCAACAGGCCTGTGTGCCAGTGCCTCCCAGGCTTCGGTGGCCCTGAGTGTGAGAAGTTGCTCAGTGTCAACTTTGTGGATCGGGACACTTACCTGCAGTTCACTGACCTGCAAAACTGGCCACGGGCCAACATCACATTGCAGGTGCGTGCCAGGGGGCTTGGTCACAGAGGGGAGTCAGGGAGCAGGCGACCCTGGCTCAGGCCAGAGCGTCAAGATACATCTCTGCATGGTGCCCGGGGAACTGGAAGGACTCTGTGTAATCAAAACCTTTTGCATATGAGTATCAAAATCTCAGCTGGAACTAGTTTAAGCACAATTAGAAAGGTTATAGTGTCACAAAACCAGGGTAGGGGTGGACATGGTCTCATGGGTAACTGAATCCAGAAAACCAGACTTGCCATCATCCCCTCCCACCATTTCTTGTCCCAGCTACTCCTCAGTATCTGCCTCCAGTGCTGCAGACAGGCTTTCTATGTGTGCCTGGAATGTGGCCAGAGTTAACTTTGGGCTTATACCTTTAACCAAATGTCCCTAGGGTCCCTTAACTCGTCCTTTTCATGCCTTCAGTTCCATCCCAGAACATCTTCATATTGAGGGGAAAATAAAGCAATTCCCACTTCAACAGCATTGATGAAATATATCAATAGTTTGCTAAACATTTTGGGGGGATGGAGAGGAGAGTGGTTTATATTGCATAGCACATGACAAAGAATGTTAAACTCCTCTTTAGTCATCTTTCTCTTTCCCCCGAATTCCATTCCCTGTCACAAATGCCACATCTTTCTTCCCTCTCTTTTGTCCTCTTTTCCTTTTTTCTCAGAACTCTTCAGCCTCTCAAACATGCGCATTCTTCTCCCTTCCCCTACGTCACCTCTCCAACATCCTATCCACTTACATAGTCTACATGGCAAGACAACAGCTAGCCTAACCGCCAAAAATAAAATTCACCAAAACCCTAACCAGCCATTGCCTCGGGCACGCCCTTGGTTTATCCTCATCTTTTACCAGACATTGATTTACAAAGGCTCTTTCTTGCCCACTCTAATTCGGTCAGCTCAAGGAAGATCTCTGATTGGCCTGGCGTTAGTCACATGCCCATCTCTGAACCAGCCTCTGAGTCCACGGAGATGGGGCAGTGTGACTGGACAGGCTGGGTCGTATGCCCAGATCCACAGACCAGGGGTCTCTTTACCAGAAGAAACGGAGGGAGCAGGACAAGGCAGGGAAAAATGATCATGGCTCCTACAGCATCTTAGAGGGATCTCCCTCCTGAGGCAAAGATCTCGCCTTTGCTTGCACGGTTCCAGCGACAGACACTACCTTCTGAGTGGCTCTTTCCACTAGGCTTGGATGACTCTGGCTGTCAGAGAGCCTTCCTGAACTTGTCCTCTCTGTAGTTCCCACCCTGTGCAGCTAGCTCCCCAAGGCCCACAGGACAAGGCTACCCACACCCAGCAGACAGGGGTCCCAGTCTAATTTTCCTCTCTGGGAAGATTGTCCTGCGGTCTCCTGGCTGCTCTTCCCGGCACAGAGTTTCCAGGCCTCAGGGACCCATCACCCTCCCCTGCCTGGACCTGGCCAGGCTGGCAGTGGATGGGGCTTGAACCAGAGGCTGCAGCCCCTATTGGTGCCCCCTGGAAGAATGGCCTTGGGGAGGCTAGCCAGATGGGGGAAGAGAGCTCTGCACAGAGCATCTCTCTTCCAATCTTGGGTGCCCTCTCTGCCCCATCTGCTAGCCTGTGCTGCTGCTGCATGGGGTGGGGTGGGAGAGAAAGTGCCACTGCCCATCAGGTCTCCACGGCAGAGGACAATGGGATCCTTCTGTACAACGGGGACAACGACCACATTGCAGTTGAGCTGTACCAGGGCCATGTGCGTGTCAGCTACGACCCAGGCAGCTACCCCAGCTCTGCCATCTACAGGTAGGGCTTCCTCATGCCCCCCAGCTGCCCTTGGGGGTACGGGACTGCCAGGGCGAGGTCTCCTGGGCCAAAAGCAGGTGGTTATCGAGACCTCTAGAAACCTGGGCTGCCTGAGTTTGAATGACACTTGAACCACCTGGGTTAGCCCCAGCTTGGGGCTGAGGTCTCTAAGGCCTGTGCAGTGGCCCCATCCTTCCCCATCCCACCACCACCTTAGAAGAGGCTCCTTAATGGGGAGGGGGAGACTCGTAAGTTTGGGACCCCTGCCTCAAACCTCTCAGCCTTCCCCAGGGAGTCCAAGAAGGGGAGTGAAAGGGATCGGGTGATAGACCCTTGAGCCCCCCGAGTCCTTTACCTTAGGTATTTGGTCTCCTGGGAAGCAGCTGCTGGTGTTTCTGGGGAAGTGCCTAGGCAGGGATAGTCCAGACTGATGCCCACTCCCTGGAACGGGGAACCCCCTCTTCTTCCAGTGCTGAGACGATCAACGACGGGCAATTCCACACTGTTGAGCTGGTTGCCTTTGACCAGATGGTGAATCTCTCCATTGATGGCGGGAGTCCCATGACCATGGACAACTTTGGCAAACATTACACACTCAACAGCGAGGCGCCACTCTATGTGGGAGGTGAGGACCTGGCCCTGGTGGGGCCTCTTTTGCTGTCTGGCCTGAGGCCAGCCAGGAGAGCTGGTACCTAGGGACTGTACTGTGGGAAATGCCAAGTGGGAAGATGATCCTGGTGGTGGCCAAGCTGCAGGTGGACTGGCCTCGCTGCCTGGAGCCCAGCTGCTCTCTGCCTGGCCCAGACTGACCAAGAAGGATGGATGCTTGGGTTGGGTGCAAGGTCTGGCTTAGGGGAGGTCCTGGGACTGTCCAAGCTATCTGCGACACCTTGGGCATCTTTCCTCTTGGTTTTGGGCTAGAAGGGGCTTTTCAATGGCTTAAGGTCCATTCCCAGTCTTGGGGCCCTCAGAGGCCCAGAGTCCCTGCATCAACCAGGGACTGCCTCAGCTGGCCTTAGAGGCTTTGCAGGCTAGATGACCCCGTCTACCACCTGCAAGCATTTCTAGGTATTGACGAGCAGGCTGCTGGATGCAGTGGGGCCATCTCCACCCTGTGGGAGGTGTGCTAAGGCTGGGGCAGAGGTGAGAGATGGCCCTGGGCCTCAGCCCAGCTCCGCAGCTTACTCCTTGTGCAGCTGCAGGCCAGTCATGAGCATATGTCAAATGGGGGTTAGCAAACCCTACTTCAGAGGGCTGCTGAGAAGGGACAGCCACAAAAGCAGTGACCTAGCGCCACATATGATATCTCGGTCCTGCCCCTTTGCTATGGCTGGGGTCTCTGGGAGGTAAAAGCTAGCATCCCAGGGAGAGAAGGCACCTTGGCGAGGGAAGCCAGACTTCAGGAACAGGCACCTCAGAGCCGCAAGCAGCAGCTGGCCACCACCAGGCCTGATGCCCCAGCTCCAATCACAGAGGAAGCAGCTTTTCCCTTTCTTCTGGGAAAGGAGCCTGGGCCCTCCAAGGTGGCAAAGGACCTTGGATCAGGGTTGCAGAGATGAGGGACAGAGCCCACAGGCAAGAGGGAAGGCCATGGAGCTGCCCAGACCTCCGAGGTGGGTGCCCGGCATAGCCCAAGCCTGACTCAGCCCAGTTCTGCTCCCTCCCCTACCCCAGGGATGCCCGTGGATGTCAACTCAGCTGCCTTCCGCCTGTGGCAGATCCTCAACGGCACCGGCTTCCATGGTTGCATCCGAAACCTGTACATCAACAACGAGCTGCAGGACTTCACCAAGACGCAGATGAAGCCGGGCGTGGTGCCAGGCTGCGAACCCTGCCGCAAGCTCTACTGCCTGCATGGCATCTGCCAGCCCAATGCCACCCCAGGGCCCATGTGCCACTGCGAGGCCGGCTGGGTGGGCCTGCACTGTGACCAGCCTGCTGACGGCCCCTGCCATGGCCACAAGTGAGCCTGGGGCACTGGGGGAGCCCTTGCCCCTGCCTACTTGTTCCTTCCCCATGGGAAGGGCTGCCTCACAGTTTTCCAACCCATATTAGAACATGTGGCCCAAGCCAGGGTTTTATTACTTTTATCTGGCTTTCACTTTTTATTAATAGGACAAGGCCTATAGGGACACACACATAGTCACATGCAACTCCCTTTGTTTCAGTCTTGGAAACAGAATAAAAAGACCTGTGAAGTCAGGGCTGGGCAGGGTGGGCTGTGTCGGGTGGGGTTTGGCTGGGTTTGTCCTCACAGCGCCTTTTTTCTGTCCCCTCCAGGTGTGTCCATGGGCAATGTGTGCCCCTCGACGCTCTTTCCTACAGCTGCCAGTGCCAAGATGGGTACTCGGGGGCGCTGTGCAACCAGGCCGGGGCCCTGGCAGAGCCCTGCAGAGGCCTGCAGTGCCTGCATGGCCACTGCCAGGCCTCAGGCACCAAGGGGGCACACTGTGTGTGTGACCCAGGCTTTTCGGGCGAGCTGTGTGAGCAAGGTCAGGGGCCCCCCTCCTGACATGCCCTCCCCAGGGTCCCCCACAAATTGCTTTAGCAATTTGACTCTTTCTTCCTCCCAGCCTCGGCAGCCCTTCTGTCCTCCCCCAGCCCTGTACCATGGGCTACTATGGGGCTTTCAGAGTCCCTCCACCCTCTGGGCACTGCTCCCAATCTCTCTCTCCTGGCCCAGTTTGCCCTGCAGCTCCCTTATCCAGGGTATGCGCCTCTTCTGGCTGGGGTCTCTCCTTGCAGAAGAGACCAGCCGGGGTAACAGCTCCTGGCCCCACCTCTGCATCTTGGCCCCATCACCTCATGACCTGGGAGCGGCAGCAGGAAGTCCAAGGGTTGGGGACTCCTTCCCAGGCCCTCCCTGGCCTGCTTGACCAAGATGGCTTCTGCTGGAATCCGGACTGCTAAGGCTGGGCAGGGAGAAGCTGGAGAAACCCAGAACTCAGGCACCTTAAGGGTCCCCTAGGCTATCCCCTCCCCAGCACGAATCCTTTTCATAATGTTATTGCCCCAGAGCCTCCAGCCTCTCTTGCACACCTCTAGCAATGGGGAACCCCCCCCTCCCTCCAGCAGTTTAATCTGTCCTGGAGGGCCCTGACGCTAGGACCAGACTAGGCCCTGGGAGGAAGCTTGTGCATGTCAGTGGGAGGCAGAAGTATGCTGGGGACAGAGGTGGGGTCTGAGAGCCAAAGGATCCACCCCATAGATGCTGCCCTCCTCCTCTTCCTCCTGCCTCCCTGGAAGCAGCAGCTCACCCATGGGTGTGCCCTGAGGCTTTCTCTTGGTGTCTGTCCCATCCAGAGTCCGAGTGCCGGGGGGACCCTGTCCGGGACTTTCACCAGGTCCAGAGGGGCTATGCCATCTGCCAGACCACGCGCCCCCTGTCATGGGTGGAGTGCCGGGGCTCGTGCCCAGGCCAGGGCTGCTGCCAGGGCCTTCGGCTGAAGCGGAGGAAGTTCACCTTTGAGTGCAGCGATGGGACCTCTTTTGCCGAGGAGGTGGAAAAGCCCACCAAGTGTGGCTGTGCCCTCTGCGCATAGCGCTGGGCGTGGACAGGCGGGTGAGGGCGGGCAAGGGGCCCCAGCCGCTGCAGCAGCGGAGACAGTCGCCAGCAGCTGGGCTGGGGTGCAGGTCATCACAGGACGGCTCCTGGGCAGCTGGGCCCTCCTGGGTGGGGTGGTGCCAGAGCAGCCTTTTAAAAGCAAATTGCGCCATAGCTGGGGGCAGTGGGGGTGGGTGAGGCCTGAGCTGCGGGCTGCCCTCTCCGGAAGTGCCTTGCACAAACAGGCGCTTAATAAATATTTGTTGAATGAATGTGTGCGTGAGGTCAGGCCAAGAAGTGCAGAACGATGACACCCCTCCTTACCTGCTACCTGAGTCTGGAGAAGAAAAATGACAGCCTTCCAAACCAACTCTTCCCTTTGGCCTGTGGCCCAGGCTGGCTTGGAGCTGGGTCTGTGGCCCCGGAAGCCTCTTACCCCTCTGCGGGCAACCATGAAGTACTCTCAGCCTCCCCAGGAAGCCAGCCTGGTTCATTCTGCTGCTACAGAATCTGCTGGTGGTAGGCCAGGCTCTGGAGTGGGGGTGCCGCCTCCTGCTGGCCAGGGAGGGTCGGACCCTTCCCCGCTGGGCTGACTGGCAGCTCTGCAGCCACTGCTTGGGAACGAGGCTGTGGGTGGAGGTGGTTCTTCTTAGGACCAGGCCTCTGAATCCTAAAGTTCTAGGATGACTACTGTAGCTGCAAGGAGGGCTTATGTGGAGGAAACAGCCACAGGGGCTGCTCAGGGTGGGCAGACCCCACTAAAGAGGGCAGAGGGTTCTTTGCTCTAGGTAAACAAACATCATCTGCCTCCAGACACTGGCCAGAGAAGGAGCATTGGTCCTGGGCTTCCCCAGCCACCAGTCAGCCACAAGCTGTCAGTGACCTATTCGCAGAGGGACTGGGTGTGAGGGTCTGGGCCAGGGTGCTTGACCAGGGAGCAGCTGGTTCAGAGTCCTTCACGCCGCAGGCCAGTAGGGAGCAGTGGAAGGGACAGTGCTCCAGGCATTGGGAATTCCCCGCTGGCTCTATCACTCGGGGCAAACTTCTCCCCGCCTGGGCCTCTGGTTCCTCAGCTGTAAAATGGCTGGAGGTGGGGGGCGGGATGACTAAAGGAACAGTGTAGACTCCCCCACTGTGGTCTTGGGAGGCCAGAGGAGTTAGAAGACCTATCTTCATTGATCACATAAATATTTATGTGCCTAACCCGGGGCTGGGGACTGTGGACATTCTGGCCTAATGGACAGATGTGAATTCATCCCAGAGCATCGCAGGAACGACCAGGATGCCCGGGAAGAGTTGAGCTGAGTGGGGGCTCCAGCCACAGACAGCGGCCCAGGCCAGAGGGTTGCTGGCAACAAAGGAGCCAGTGGTGGAAGAGGCGCTGAATATATGATTGCCTGACTGCGTTGTCTTCTCTTCCATACACAGTGAAAACGTAGAAAGATGGTTTGTGAGGCCAAACTGTGAATGGGCTAAAGGGAGGCAAAGTTGCACTCTCCTTCCCCAGAGGGCTCACCAAGAGGGCACACCCTTGGGGGGTTCTGGTGGGCAACAGGGGGTAAGCATGTCCCTGCCCTGGCTCCCTCCACCTGTGACCAGGAGGCATGGCTGGGTGTATGTTCAGGTGAGGCTCAGAGTGGCATTGTGTCCGTGTCCCCTGCCCATGTCCCCCCCAGGGCAGTGAGGGGAGCCCTTGATGTTGGTTAGAGGGCTAGAGCTGGGGTAGAGGGTGCCTGGCATGTCCCATGCCACGGGGACTCAATCTAGCAACTATTAGTCCTGGGGTCCCTGTGATGGGAAGAGGGCAGTGCCCTGCCCAATGTGGGAGGTGTCCTCATGGCAGGATCTGCCCCTCACCAGGGGGCTGGGATCTACTTGCTTGGAGCTCTGAGCAAGGCCACAGTGCCCGCCCCTACCCCCAAGTAGACCACAGCCTGGGCCTCATGGGGCTTCTCCCAGGCCCACATGGCATCCCTCTCTTACTTTGAGTTTCCAGGCCACCGTGGGACCCTGCAGAGCATCTGCACCGGGCTGGATAGGGCAGAAAAGCTCAAGGGCAGCTAGCTTGCCTCTTCCCTGGAAGAAATGTGCTCTGGGACTCACCAACCCTGAGAAAGACAGCTTCCCTGGCCACCACCATTCCCCACCACCCTGGAGAAGCCAATTTCTAGGCTTGAAGGGCACTGGCTGGCAGGAGGCCTCTTCATTCTGCAGGAGGTGGAAAGGGCACCTGTAGACAGGTGATACTCACCCCTCACCCGGCGCCATGGGGCTGGGAGGTAAGCAGCTGGCATGTTTGTTCCCAGGGAGCACCATGTGAGCTTAAGGCTCCCCTGACCGGCCCCACCACATGGCCCAGCCTCCTAGCACAGCAGCGCTGACCTTGGTGCAGTCTGAGGATTGGAATCCACCATGAGATGATGTGAGAGTTGTGTGCCCCAGGATCAACTTTTTCTCCAACTTGGCCATCAACCAGCGAGTTGCTAAGGACCTCAGTCAGCACTTATGTTGCCTGTTCACACTCCGCTTGAAAGTCCGGAAGGCGGCTACTGCAAAATCACCCCTCTGAGAAGTCCTCTCTCCACATCTTGTCCCCTTTTGTGAAGACCCCTAGTTCGCTCTGCATTTTAGGCATGAAGAGATACAGCAGGGTGCGTCCCGAGGGAGCTGTGGCCTTGCAGCATCACTGGCAACAGGGCCGGGGCTCCCGGTGAAGGTGTCAGGAAGTGGAAAAGGCTGGACTTTGTCTCCTCTTTGCCTGCTGGTAGCCTAACCGCAAAAGTATCTCTTTATACAGAATACTTACAGATTCTAATATATATTTGTATTTCATTTTGTTATAGTATTTTTATATGTTAAAGTCAACATCCAGCGTCTTGTTTTGCCTTTCAGATGCTATGTGGTCGTGGCACGTTTTGTTGGGGGTTTCTGTAGTCTTGTTTGGATCGACTCCTAGAGGCTGGTTTAGAATAGGCCCATGAGGGAGCTGCACCTGCCCTGGAAGTATTGTTTTAGACTATGTCGCTATTGTCTATTGTCTTCCATGTGAACATGACATTGATTCACTCTGCCTTGTTGGTCTCTTTTTCTCCACCGAGGGCGGGCCCGGTGCTGCTGGCATTCTCTCCTAGGGCTTCTGGGCTGATCACATATGGGCCACCATCCAGGGATGGCTCCAAGGGGCTACACACGTAGGATGTCTGTCCCTGGAACTCCCTGCTCTTCCTGAAGTCCATTCCTCCTGAAGGAGGGGGTCCTGAGAGAGGGCTGGGGGACACCCCCGGGGTCTGTCAGTGCACGTCCGAGCTGGGGAGGCTGCTCATCCTCATCTCCCTTCAAGTAATTGCTGTGACATGGAAATTCTGTAAGTTTGCGCACAGAGCCACACCCATCTTTAATCTGGTTCTGAGGGTTTCGGAGCCATCAGGGCAATCGATAGTGTGACTTCTCAAATGCCCTGTGAGGTTCACTTTCCTGTTCCTAGCACAGTGGCTCTTAGAAATTGGTGGAGAAAGCAGGCACACATACGTCTGCAGTGGCTCCGTCACCATTCAGACGAGATCACTGTAAGCACAATTTTATATGACTCAGGATGGATGTCTGGGTAAGGCCAGGCCCGGGCAGGCAGGCTGGGCAGGGTCACTGACACTAAAGGGAAGCCTGAGCCGGGACCATGAGCCAGGACCATGGACAGGTTTCTGTGGAAAATCGGGCCAGGGCAATGGTCACACAGGCCACACCTTAACAGCACATGGGTCATCTTGAAAGTGGCCAGTTGATAACTTCAGTGCCTTCAAAAAAATCAGGGATTTTGGAGGAAATGTAATGAACAGTGTGCAGGAGAGAAAATGTGTTCCAATGGGGTTGGATGCTCCTGTCTCACAAGGCCAGTTGGTTACCTGTCAGTCACCTGGCTGTCACTTCTGATAAGGCAGCACGTACACAGACCCATTCCCCTGCCGTGAAGAAACAGTGACAAATGGGAACTGACAGTCAGGGGCTGTGGTGACCTGAAAGGCATGTTTTCCAATCTCATGCCAGCTGACTCTTACCATGAGTTAATTCTGTCAAATCTTCATCTTTTTAATTTTTTTTAAAAAGTCAGAACTCTCAATCTTTATGTAAAAAAAAGCTCATGAATTTTGTTTTTAAACACTAGGCTAAAGAAAACATCTGTAGGCCATCAGTTTGCTATTTCTGAGTTAAAGTAAAATCAGTGGCAAATTTCACTGCTAAAGGGAAATCCCCAGCCAAGGGAATGGGCACAGCCGGGCTTGGTTGGGAGGGCGGAGGCCAAAAAGCAGTGCCCAGACTTCCAACAGGCGACATCCTGATTACTAGAGCTGCCAAGTTTTCCTGAGATTGGTGATGACACATCTCTATCATCCCTAAGCCCAAAGCCCTCAGAGTTAATTTTT
Source organism: Hylobates moloch (assembly GCF_009828535.3). NCBI lineage: Eukaryota > Metazoa > Chordata > Mammalia > Primates > Hylobatidae > Hylobates > Hylobates moloch. The sequence continues at coordinate 36,673,222 of NW_026652278.1, forward strand.
GAGATGTACCCTCACCCCAAGGCAGCCAGTCTGCACCTCTGGGGTCAGTATTTTCATTATTCCACTACAGGATGACTACTGGAGGAAAAGAGGTCTATCTTAACAATGAAAACAACTAATCTGGAATGAGGTAATCTTCCAAATTCAGATTCAGAGGGGTGGCCTGGCAGTCAGCTGTGGGGTTATTTTTGCTGGATGTGATTCTGCACAGTGATGGCACAGTCAGATGAGCTTGTTGTGGGCCCTTACGCTGACCCACTTCAAGCAGAGCTGAAAGAATATAATGAAAAACTCATGAGGCTAGCAAATGGAAGGACTTTTTCTGCCATACTCCAACAAGGGTGTTGAGAGCTGGGGCAGCCCTGGCTTGTGGCCTGCACACTTCCCAGTGGCTAGCCTGAGGTCAGGAGTTTGCCCTCCATTGCTCCCTGCCCCTCAGGATGAATGCTGGCACCTTTCCAACCCTGCCATGGGAATCTCAAGGATTCCTCCATTGCCTTTTCTTTTCCCTGAAGTTAGGCAGAACTCACAAAATAATTTATTACTTACATTAGCAAACAAGGTTTCTCTAAGCCGTGACACTTGGTGGAAGTATTGCTTTGTGGTTCCTTCTGGCAACTCATCAGTTTTGCCTTAGGCTGCAAGTTGAATGCCCGGCTCCATGGCGTTCTGTGCCCTCCAGTGACTACACAGACAAACTTGAATATCAAAGAAGTTTAATACGCTGCCATAAAATAAGCGCCTTGAAATAGCTCATGGAATAGAAGTCAATGTTAGAGAAACCCCTCCCACACATCCTCTGGCTCCACACCCCATCCTTCAAAACCAAACAAGAGAATCTGAAACAACACAGGAAATCCTTCCAAGCTTGGATTTCAGTGAGGGCCCCTCTACCAATAACAAGAACACAGTTTCCTACATGGCCTGATAGGAAAGCAAAACACAGAAGCACAAGAAGTCTACAAGATTTCAATATTTAAGAGACTTGGTACATATTCAAAGTTAAAATAACTCCAACTTTTATAGCTATACATATTGTTTTAAAGCAACTTAATATATTTTAAAATTTTATATATACACTCTCAAAGGTTCTTCAGGTGAGGTATGTAAACATTGTCTAATGAAAAATTTCAATGTTTCAAACCAACAAATTCACAGCATACATTGAATTTTCATCCATTAAAGACACAGTATATTCCTACACTCACTAACATAGTAGAAATCCAGGCCCAAGAGATACAGACTGATCTTCCGGGTGGCCACTTGCAGAATTTCTCATTTCACTGCTTCTGGAAAGACACTGTCACACAGGCCAGGAGCACACGCTTGGTACCAGGAGAGCGCTAGGCCCTCTGGAGTCCCTGTCCTTAGGCAGCTGGATCACTGGCTAAGACTCACAAGACAGCAAAAAGAGCACAACTGAACAACTACGAGATCAACCTCAGCAATGACAACACTGGGAGGAACCAGAAAGACCTTTAAAGGAACGGTAGAGATTCATTTTAGAGCTCCCTGAATCCACAGCCGGATCAGCAGCCCCTGCCCTAAACTCATTCAGAAAGGTTGCAGCCTAATAAGAATAAAAATCCAACGTGGCACCTGAGCTTCAGTTAAATTGCATGGGCCTCCTATGGCCCCCTGGCCCCTCAAAGGCATTCATGCTAGCCTCAATTAGGGCCCTGGGCTGTGCTTTTCATACAGGTTGGGGTTGAATTTCTTAGTATCATAATGCATATGAGGAAATAATGCCATGAGTTTACAAAGATGACCAATGCTTGCACACAGCATTGGCCAATGACCTTGGAGGAGCTCAATTTTGAAAACTACTTGTTCCCTGAGGGTAAACAGCAGGCTTCTATTGAGATTAAGTGAGGCTAATATGGGGAGTTTTCATACACGGTAATAAGACTTGGGGAGCCTCAGGCCAGAATTCTATTGTACCCCCACATAATCTACAATGCCCCATTCCCCCCACCCCCTACCACCACAAGAAGTAGTCACCTCCCCAATGATACAATACAGGTCAATTTCTTCCCTCTTGCTTGCCTTCAGGCTCAGCAAGGGAAAGTTTTATCCTAATGCACCCACTTCAGTCTAAAAAACACTAGTGAAAAATTCCAAACACCATCATAAATACAAAAGAGAAGACATATTCCAAAAGCCTAAAAAACTACATTACTTCTATTAATGGTTATCTGGGTGTGGGGTATTTATTTTCACAAAGTTTAGGACGGTCAAAAAGAGAGGCTGCTTAACAGCTTTAGAAGTCTGCTGAATTGGACACGCTGGGAGAAATGGAGGAGTGACTGCCCTCTTTATACTGACCTACATGGTGCAATCCCAGACACGAAGGCAGCTTTAGACATTTCAAGCCCAGGCACAGAAGAGGCTGATATGAAATGGGCTAGGTTTTAAAGGTAGGTCAAATATAGCCAAAGGACATTGAACTGGCCACTTAAATTTCTATGGTAACAAGTCTTACATTTACTCTATAGCCAAATGAGCTTTGCCTCAACTAGATTCTGGAAACCCTATAAATTCATGAAAAATTGCAAAATTTTCCATCTACGTGCCCAATTTTGATATGTCTGGTGCTGGCAGATTTCTCATCCACTGCTAGAGTTCTATGACATGAAGGAGCGTGCAGACAAACAGAAGCAAAAATTCAAGTACAGCAACCTCTCCAGCAAAGGCAAGAGGTCTTAGCAAGAGCTGTTCTACCCCCACCCTATCCTCTGAGACAAGGGCCAATGTGGGCCCTGGAATAAATGTTATTACCTAGGATCTTATTGCTTATGGGCAACACATCAGAAAGAACACCTGGAAATCTGCTCTGCAGATCTGGGTACTGACCACTGACCAGTTTATCATACACCTGTGTGTGTGTGTGTGTGTGTGTATGTGTATATATATATATATATATATATATATACACACACACATACATACATATAATATATATATAACATAACCAGATGAGAAGAAGGGGCAGTTAAAGCTTAGATTTGATGTAACATTACAGATCAAAGGCCCCAAACAGCTCTCAACCTGCTGGTTTTTGTTCTTTCTCCATGTGTGAACTGTGTTATGAAAGGAAGTCCACTGCTCAAAATATATTCTATAACACTACAGTGCTAACCAACATCACTCAGAACATGAATTTGTATACAGCACAGGTAATAAATATTTTTAGAAAACTATTTACAACATTACTTCTTCTGAACATTTAGACGAGAGCAAAATTTATTTCTTCCTGCAAAGTTAAAAAAGTTCTGACTGTCTAGTTCAGTGCTAAATTCCCTGGCACCTAGTTTCTCATTCACATTTCATCTTAAAATCAGATTTGCTTACAAAGTCTCTTAGAAAAAACATTCTCCAGCATTACTGTTCAAGTGTCTGCCTCATTCATTTAGAAAAGACAAAGGGAGGCCGTGAGAAAATATGCAAATTATGGTTCAAATGGATGACAAAACCCCTGCATGCCTAGTCCCAAAGCTCCCTGCTGTCCTGGAGTTGCAATTCTCAGTCCAGCCAGCCCTGCACAATGAGGATCATGACTAACATGGGGGTGCCCAAGGACAGGGCACAGGGAAGAGGAACATGATCATAAAGCACTGGTTCCATCCCATCTAGGGGTGCTCTGAATTGTAGGACAGGACTCCTGAGAAGTAAAGCTGACCACATCTTAGAACAGATGGTATCATTCTGTAACCACTGGTTACAGGGGGACTGGCCCACATCTGCACAGATGCACACTGAGACAGGGAGAGAGGGGAGGAGGAGGAAGAGGAGAGCCAGGTGCTCACGAGCAAAGTCAAGGTGCAGAAGGTAACATGCTTATCTCCCATGATTAGAGTGTGAATAGGTGTCTTTCACCAACATGAAAAGGGAACTGGAAATACACCTTAATGCTTTCTCTAGGCAACCAGTGGTTTCTCCATATCTCACAAGCATGGGTTTGGATTTCCTTGGGGCTACAACTAAGGCTCATTTTCCTGTACAGGCTGTTAAGTGTACAGCTGAATGTACCAACTGTGCATGCAAGAAGTAGGCTGCGTGGGGCACACCCGATGCCATACAGCTAAATGTACCAACTGTGCATGCAAGAAGTAGGCTGTGTGGGGCACACCCGATGACATGCCTGGCACAGCCATACCCACGATGGGAGTCCCACTTTGTTGTGGGACGGGGTGACAGTGGGGGAGACGCGCTTCTGTTGCATCTGTCCAAATACAGTGAAGGTTTCAAGGCCACACCTTTCTGCTTTCACTGTTGTTTCGGAGCTCAATGGTTGAGCATGGTAGCTGGGGAGGATGGGTGGCTAGAAAGAACACTTTTTCGAAAGCCCTTTCGACAGTTAATTTTCTTGTTAAAATAAATACTTTCTATAGAAGTATTTTAACAGGAAAATATCACTATTTACACAGTGAAATAAATTCCACAGTGGTGTGTATAAATATTATATATACGTATTTGAAACCAGTTACTAACACAGTCTCCGAGAACTATTTAGAATGCAGAAACCACACTAGTGAAATCAATAACCTTAAGCTATAGTGACTTTAAAAATAATCCCTACCTGTGGTATAAATATACAAAATTATGCAAATCTTGTTGGTATAGTCTCTTTCCCAAAAATTAGCTCCCAAATACCTCAGCTTTAGCTACAAGACAACTATGAGGTGCAGATCACAGAAAACTGGGGTTAAAAAAAAAGTGGATAAATTGAATAGCATTTAAACCCAACAACTAAATACTAGAGGAAAATAGAGTTTTGAGAGAAAAATGCTTCTAATGTGACAAATTTGTATTCAGGGCTGCACTGGGGAAGTGGGGACTGTCCCAGAGAATATGCCTCCTGGAAGGGGGGTGGCGGCATAAGCAGACGCAGGAGGAGGAAGGGCAAGGTGCCAAGGATGGCTCCTCAGAACGAGCAGGTGACTCGGGCTGGGCTGGAGAGCCCTGAACTTGTTCTGTCTAAAGCTGCTGGTGTCCTGACGAGATGCCACAGACATGCTGGTATTTTTAAGAGAATGTGTGGTCTGCACTCGAAAGTCAAACAGGCAAACACCAGGCATTTATGTTCACATATCACAACCAGAGCTTGAAGAGTGAGAAACCTCCAAGTATATGATACAAAAGAGAAATGAAGGGTTCTAGGGGTAAAACAACACATCGCATACTTTCAGGGAGAGGCACTATTCTTGGCTTTAAGTTCATGAGTAATTTGTTTGTGCTGAACTGCTGTTAATGGAATGTCTACTACAGTCAAGTTCACTCTGATTCATAAAAATGAAGACTGTACTTTTAAAGACTGCACTTTTAGTTTTCACTACATACCCTAATAGATATGATCATATGCCCACAATTTATTAACAAGTAGACAATCGGCAAAGGGGGATAATTTTTCTTAACGCAAAAGCATTATTCAGGAATAATCTGTAACAGCAGCTGTGTACTGAGATGAACAGGCAAGATACTCTAAAATCTAAAAGAATTGCTGGACTGTATGAAAAAATGTTGGAGTATATGAAAAAAAAAAGTTGTGCCTGTCTACACAATTTGATCTTTAATGACTACTATAACGATCAGTAGAGCTTTTCTACAAAAGGGTCAGGAAGTAAATATTTCAGGCTATATCGGCCACATATAGTCGCTTTCTTTTTTTTTTTACATAACACTTTTAAAAAGGGTAAAAAATCCATTTGTCCAACCTCTGGCATATTGTAATACCATGAGTACCTGATCTTTAAATGGACAGTCTATGCTTTCATGAGGCATGCATACTGAGCACCCCGTGTGGGATGGTCCCAGCTAGGGGAGGAAGTATGTGTGTCTGTGCTCACCCGGCAGCACAACCACACAACTGCCCCTCTGAAGGATGGAGCAAAGGACATCTCCTGAGCACTGAGCATCAAGCACTGAGGCTCTGGGAAAAGGAAGATCAGACAGAGAGGAGGTAAGTGGAAGGAACTGAGCAGCTTCTGTTCAATCCCAAGGCAAAAGCCTGAGCAAGGACACACTCCACGAAGTGCTCAGGGTGGTTCCCCGGGCCCCAGGACGGCATGACACAGCACAGCACAGCAAAGCCCTGAGAGCTCTGAGTTTCTGCCTGAGTCTAATTATCTATAAAGGAAAGAGAATGGACCCTCAAGTCTTCCAATCCATCCATTGTAGAATACAGGATTCTGTTCTGATGTTTCAAAGGATGAATTATATTGAAGGCTGCCTCAAAAGACTTCCCAGTCTGGGCAACACAGCGAGACCTCATTTCTGCTAAAACTGAAAAAAAAAAAAAAAAAAAAAAAAAAATTAACTGGGTGTGGTGGCATGCACCTGTAGTCCCAGCTACTCAGGAGGCTGAGGTGTGAAAATCTCTTTGAGCCTGCAGTGGGCGTCATAAAAATGAAGACTATACTTTTAAAAGACTGCACTTTTAAACTACATATCCTAATAGATAAGACCATATGTCCATTGCACTCCAGCCTGGGGCGACAGTGAGACCCTGTCTGGTGGTTGAGGGGGGTGGTTGAGAGGGGTGGGGGAGACCCTCCCACAATTCTGCTTGTTTTAAATACAATAATCTTTTTATTTTTCCCCTGAAAAGGATTTGAGAGCAAACATGGGGAAAAGCACTTACTGCTAGGATATGAAGACTGCCTTACACAAATTGATTTTATACTTAAAAAAAATTCCAGTATTTCAGTGGATATCAAGTCATAATAAGACATCAAAGTAATACTAAGAATTCAAAATGATAATTGTTTCAAAACAACTAAAACGATCAGCGATTTGGGGCCACTGACAAAAATTTTTCACTGACAGGACATTGAATCACATTAAAAGAAAAAAAACAGCATAGAAACTCATACTTGTGTTGGTGCGGTGGCTCACTTGTAATCCCAGCACTTTGGGAGGCTGAGGTGGGAGCACTGCTTGAGGCCAGGAGTTTGAGATCAGCCTCGGCAACATAGCGTAACCTCGTCTCTATTAAAAAAAAAAAAAAATATATATATATATATATATATATCCTTATCCTTGAGTTTTTGGAAAAGGAGGAAGACAATAATAGCTTTTCAGTCATACTCTGGTTATAACTCCAATTTTTAAAATCATTATTAAAGCACTTCAAAAGCCTCTATGTTTTATTTGTTGGCTTACCTTTAATAAAATTATTTTGAAAGTATGTGGCTGAAAAGGTATCAGTGCCAAAATATTATATAAGAATAAACAATGCTTTGGGTTTGTGATCAGACTTTGTTTCTACTCTGTGAAAAAACATTTTCCATATCTAAGTGTGACATTCAGAGGACTAAAAGTCCAACTAAAGTAGTCTCAACTAATTTTACCAGAAACAAAATCTTGGCTTACTTTAATAAACAAGAAATAAAGCCAGAGTCAGTTCTGTGTGAGTGAAATGAGAGGCCCAGGCCACATAATTTTAGAACTCTGAATCCCTATTTGCTTATGGGTTCCAGCTCGATAGGGTAAGGTGGCCTTATTTTGGCTACTGTGATGGGTTTTTTTAAGAAGATGGAATGCTAAGGTTGCTCAAGTTTAAGGGGATAGTAGTGCATATCAATATAACATGTCTCCTTTGAAAACAAAATTGAGACAAGGAAAATGGGAAATGAAGAACAGAGAGAAAAGGGCAGAAGAGAGAAGGAAAATCAAGAATATTTGTTCCTGAAAAGGATGACTTTCTCAAGCAGGGATCAGCAGATGTTTTCTGAAGGTCCAGATAGTATCTTAGGCTGTAAGGGTCACACGGGTCTCTGCCGCAGCTACTCAACTCTGCGAAAGCAGCCGCAGACAGTACTTAAGAAAATGGGTGTGGCTATATTCCAAACACATTTTATTTACACAAACAAGCGACCAGCCCACAGTTGGCAGACCCTTGACAGATCATCTGGAATCCGAAAGGCAGCCTGCACAGAACTTGCTGACAGTAACACTACAGCATCTCCAGCTTGTATCACATAGCATGCTATATTTTCCTACTTGGCTCTTAGGTCCACTAATCAACAGGAATGCTGCCCATAAATGTGAATGACAGCTCCCACCCTCACGACCGACCGAACCCATTACAAAGCAGGAAAAGGGGCCAAACCTCAATTCAAAGTAATTATCTTGAAGTGATGCCTTTTACTGATGACCTATCTGAACAGTGAGAAATTCGCCTGCATAGTATGTGATGCATAGAGATCCCATTAGAAAGCACCACATATGTAAAGGGATGACTAAGGGCACCTCTTCTATCCATATGATTTTAGGAACAATACAGCAGGAGACTCACAGCTTAAGATTATCGTTTTAGATAAGGCTGCACAGAAGTCTTTAACAAGGAATCCAAGGGGCTAGCGACTGGTGACTTACAGATACTAATAGCATTCCTATGAAGGAAGCCTCAGCAGCAGAACAAAGGTTCGCAGTCTTCCTGCTGTGCTGCAAGATTGTTACCTGTCTGAGGAAGTGCTAGGGGTGAGGCTCAGGACCCCAAGTGAGGGAGTGGTCTCCTGCATGTCCATCTATAGCAGGGAGTCTCGTGGGATAGAAGATGGGTGTCCTGAAGAGGGCCCTCCTCTAGGGGAGCTATGGCAGAGCTTCAGTGATTGCTTCCCAGGCATCTTCCAGCTTCTCCAGAAACTCAGAGAATACCAGTGTCCTTTGGTCATCAACTTCAGCCCCAAGACTGGGACAGTTATTTCACCGAGTGTACACCCAGGAGAATTCCTTTCTGATTTGTAATCGGAATGTGGGAATGGACTGCTTTTGCATCTGGTGGTAAGCCATTCTTGAAGATGGCTCTGGGAAGAAGGTTTTTGCAAGGTAGGGAAAACAGTAACAAACTTGAGTCAATACCACACCTGAGCTTGGAGGTGGTGTCTGGGAAACTGCTTTGCCAGTACCTGCTGTAGGCAACAAAGGGCCTTGCAGGATTGGCCCTCAAGTTTTGCTGTTTTCTTTCTTCTATTAACAAAATTAACTGAATCAGCAAAAATGAGATTCAACAAATATAAAAAATTCTAAGCTTTTAAGTGTCATAATTATGTAGACTCTTGGTCTATTTAAATGTCCTTATTATAAAGTATAAGTTGATTTTAAAGATGATCCATTGCATTGTTAGGTATATAAAATACATAATACACATTAACACCTTTTCTCACACACAGCCTAGAATGGGAAAGAAGGCTATTATTTTTAAGTGAGCTTTTAAAAATGAAAAAGAACTTAGAAAAGGAATGGAATGAATTACAAACTTGGAACTGGAAAAGTTCCACCCACTTACTACCTTACACCTCTCCCTAACCTAATCCAAGCACCTTACAAGGTAGTCTGTATGCAGCCAAGGGGGCACCTCTTCTGTACAGGAATCAGCATGCCTGACATTGGCAAACATCAGCTGTTTAAGTCACCACAAACACAATATCCAGTGACAACTATATGAAAAGATATTTTTAAAACCTTAAAACCATTTTTTAAGATTAAATGAACCTATTCAAAACACATTAATGCCTCTGTGCAACTTAATGCTGAGAAAGGGTTGCCAACATACACACTCAGCAGTTTTATTAATGTAGGTAGCTCTTGAATGGCCAAAGTCAAAGATACTAAAAAGAAAAAAAAAAAAAAAGACTCATCAGATAGAGAAGACATGAAAAAAAATCAGGGCTTCATAAGATAGCAAGCTTCTCTAGCTATGAAATTCAACACAATTCTAAATTTCTCACAAATCAAATACTTTTCTCCAGTCTTATCCAATCATCAGAAGTTCCCATGATATACAGCAAACCTTTAACAGAATGGGTAGAAGGCCTGTATTATCATGATTTGCATGAAAAAAGTCCATCTGGGCTTATCTAAAGAGATCTGAAACAACCTAAATGGAAAATTTTTAAATAAAAAGGACAGGGCAGCAGCTGTCCATACAAGCCGATTTTGGTGACAGAACCGGTTAAGGAAGCTGACTGAGGCTTCAGCAAGCAAGCCTTTTTTTGTAGAGTGGCCCAGTGGAAAAGTCAAGTACACGCTGCGCTATAATAATGGAGAAAGGTCATAGGCACTAGGTTGAAGCCAATGCGCCTGTCTCAGGCTTCACCTGGGAAAGGCAAACGAAGTCATTAAAATATTGTGGCTCTCACTTCTGAGACACGGAATAGAGCCTGACATGACATGGCAGGAGTGATACTACAAGCATTTAACTACTAGGATGGTGTTAATCAATCAGAATGAATATCTACTTCAACAAGTACATTCACATTGGAGCATACAGCTGAACATCAGCTCTGGGTGTAGGGGGTGTGTGGGCTCTTCACAGATGTTGGAGCTGCTTCCTCTAACTGCAAGGCTGCTCTAACCTTTACATAACTCCATGCTGTTTTAGATCTTTCTGAGTCTGGTACCAAAGTGGTATTGGGGATGCTCACAGAGACACTGGGCTACTTTTAAACCACCTGTCCTTTGCTAATTACTCAACTCAGGGACACCCAAGCACACTGCATGGGGAAGAAAAAATTTTACTGTAAAATTGGGATTGGGAGACATTTGTGGCTGATAACCACGTGCAAATGCACCCAAACACACATGGACATACACATTCTTAAACCTATTACTGGAAATAATAGTTCGGCTTTCTTTGAATATGGAAGTACTCTGGGTAAGAAAGAAAATAAGAGTCATTTTCATCCGAATCATCAAATTACAGCTACAGATGGAAAAAAAAAATCCTAGGCTTTTTCCTCCCAAAGTAGGATGGAAGCCTTGCAGGAGTGCTAGCAAGACCAGAAATGAAGAAGATGGTGAGAACTAGTAATACAGTTTGGGGATGCAAATGATTTTTTAGAGGTTGTAAACAAAAATTAACACTTGTGACATATCTCTTGTCCCATGGGCACATAATTTAGAATACATGCTCTCAAATGACAAAACATTAAAGGTGAGAGGAGGGACCAACAATGAACATGATCTTTTTAAAAAGGGGTAACAGAAATAGTAATCTTTTATAATTATAAATCCTCTGCATACCATAAAATGATTTGGTTTAGCTTTCAAACATCATCTAAACAAACAAACAAGACAGAGAGGGAAGTTCACTGCTGGGGTTTGCAAAGAGGGGCATCTGTTTGTGGGCAGATGCTGCAGGGTGGCTGCTGAAAAGCTCCTTTTATGTGCATGATGGTGGTCTTCTCGGCTACAGTACAAGTGCTTGTGCATCAAGTATAAAATACAAGCCTTTAATCACATAGATCAGCTTTTTAGCTTTTGTAAATTTTAAAAACAAAAAGGATAAATAAGGCACTGTACTTTTAAAAACGAAAACTGCTTGGTTCCAAGTTTAAAACCCAAGGAACAACCAGAATATAATATATAACTTCCCTTAGCCTCAGAGAAGGACTCTGCAAGTTCCCTTCTCCATCTGAGATGCATTTTCTGACATCTCAAATTACGGTGTTCTCCATTAACTGTAAATTTGAAAGGCTTGATAAGCTTATAAAAGCAGATTTAGTTAATGCAAAATAAAAGGTTACTTCTATAGAACAGTTTTACTCTTGGCTACCATCTTTCCAATCACTTTGCATCCAGCCGCCTCCGTTTGCTGAGCGAAGAGTCCAGCTTTGCCTTCAGCTTTCGCTTTCTCTGAGCTGCACTGCTCTCTGGGGTTTTCGTTGAGGGTCTGGCCCGAGTCTTTCCACTACTCTGCTTCCTGTTCGTGGCTTTCTGAGGCCTTGAAGAGGATTCACCGGCACCCTTCTGTTTTGCAGGTTTCGTCAGTGTTTCCGAGGCCATAGACTGGGAAGGCCTTTTGTGTGTATTCTCTTTTTCTTTCCTGGAGGGAGGGCAGCTCTTCCCAGCGGACTTTTTATGGATCTTCACTTTATTCTCTTTCAAAGACATCTTTTTGGGGGGTTGGCTGCTTCTGTCCCTTGCAGCTGGCCTCTTGGCAGCAGGGGTTTTGGTGGCTCCATCAGCATGCTTTTCTTTGCTGGCTTTCACCGCAGGCCCCTTGTTCTTACTATCTGGAGGGCTGCTGCCTTCTGTTCTCTTGCGTTTACTCTGAACTTCTGCTTTAGGCAAGATTTCAGACACCTGCTTCCCTTTCCTTCCCTTCATTCCTTCAGTACTCTTGGGCTTAACAGGAAACCCATCTGCATCCACTTGCAGGGCAAGCTTGGGGGACATCAGAGGGTTGATGCATACGCTCTTACGACTTGGCTTACTTTCCACAGCCAGAGCATCTGGGCTTTCCATTTTCTCACTCTTGATTAAACGTTGCTGGGCTCTGAGCTTTCCTCGAATATTGGAATATTTTCTAAGAATCCGGGTACTGGCTGGAGTGGGCAGGTTTGCTGGAGGATGGCTGTTTCTATCTTCCTTGACTTCCTCTATGCTGTCTTCAGAATTAGGGCTGGGGCTGACATCACTGCCATCTTCTGGCTCCACTTGATCAGGATTCTCTCGAAATTTAGCCCAGAGCTTCTGCATTTTCCAATTATTCTTAGCAGGGGTAGCTCCAGGAAATTTCTTCAAGTGCTTTTTCAAGCGCTCAGCCTGTAGTGAACTGGGATATAGGCTGGAAGGAGCATATTTCTGAAGAGGATGCTTGACAGGGGGAACGTCTCCTGGAAGGCGAGTATTGAGCTTCTTCACAATGACTAGAGACCGGGTTTCCGTTGTCTCTAAGAACCATTTACAAACATTAGATAATTTAAAGTTTGTCATAAAGAGCATCTGAACAGGAGAAAACTTCTGACCCTCCAATGAACTCCTACATTTCCGTGACCTTTTCTTGCTTTTCCAAATCTCTTTCAGTTTATCTGATTTGTTCCTTGCTCTTGGTGTTGGCTGTCCTTCTTTCTCCAACTGGATCCAGCCCTTCTGAACTTTCATGTACTGGGCATTGAAGTTGGCAATGAGCTCTTGGTTCTCCTCCTCAGCACACCATTCCATAAACTTTGGCTGTTCATCTACCATGGTGTCAACATCGTCCTCATCTAGGGGGTCTCCACTCTCTGAAGCTCCATTTTCCTTTGGCATTATGGGGTTTACTTGTGCAGCTTCCTTTTCTGAAGTCACTTTTGAAGCATCCAAGGAGCCCAGAGAATGAGCGTGTCTTAGGTTGTAGGTTGAAGAGGTCAATCTTTTAGGCCTTGGAACCGATTTTGGTGGCCTAGCAGCATCACCACTTCCACTACTCGACAACCCAAGAGAGCTGCATGGGGCATCACTGTCATCATCTTTTTGCTGGGTGTTTTCGTTGTCTGCCTCATTCACAGCTTCCTCCACATGCTGTGTGGGAATATGCCCTGGCTCTTCTTTTGCCTGTTCTGGGTCCCTCTTACAAGCAATACTTTCTGAGGGGATATGAGCGTTCTTCTCATCCATTTTAGACTGAACATAGATTTCCAATCTCTCTCCAGGCAGTGGCTGTCCAGCTGTGGTTATGGGGTCCCTGCTGGGGAAAATCTCTCCTCCTAACTCCTTGACTTCTTTGTCCAGCATGTTTTTCAAAGTCTGCCTGGTGATGATCCCCTGGTGATGATCCCCTTCGCCCTCCTGCTCAGCATCTTTCTCGGAGGGGCGTTCACTGACACTTGGCTTTTCTGTGTCCTCCAGAGCTTCTGTGTGGAAACTGTCAGGTGGAAGGCCCTTAGGTGTTGTCCCACCAGGGTGCCCTTCTTTTTTTGAACGTTTTGCACTAGGATTTTTAGGAACTTTGATTTCAAGACAAGCTGAGGAAGAATCTGAACTCTGATTTCTTAGGCATCTGTCAGCAGAGGAAGAATCCGAAAGTTGACTTCTTAGGCACCTATCAGAGGCCTCAGGGAATTTTTTACCTTTTTTCTTCTTCTCCAAATTCTCTTCGAGTGAGTCAATGCTTGTATCACACGTGTCTTTTTCTGACAGGCATTTTACATCATCATCCTTTCCCTCTAATTTTCCTGTACCACCTGCTGCCTCACTTTCCTCAGTTTCACTGGGGTTTTCATCAGTAAAAGTGCTGCTTTCCTTCAAGAGTGGGTCGACATTTAGCTCCTGGGTGTCTCCAGACTCAACCTCAGCACTGATGCATTGGTTGTCCTCAGCCTTTCCCAGACTCATGGGGGGCTCCAAGCCCATTGGGGAACTCTGATTTTCTGAGCACTGAGGACTTTCTTCTCTACTGACTGTTTCAGGAGGAGAATGAGGCCTAGAAATGACATCTTCACTGCCTCCCCCGGAAAAGCTTTCAGTGGAGGGAAGCAGGTGACAGTCCTGGGGTACACTCATCTCCTCCGTATCCGACAGTGCAAGTGGTGGTTGGTCGTGTTCAGGAGAAGACATCCCACTTGCTGTGGGAGCTGAGACTGTGGAGCCACCTTCTGGCAGGTCCTCTTCAGGAAGGTGAGCAGGGAGAGGCCACACCAGGCTGGAGGCTGTCGTTTCCTCTGACCTAGGGGAGGTGCTCAGATTCGGCTTAATCTTTGTGGGGCAAACCTCAGGCTCTTGAGGTTCTTTTCCAGGTGAAACGTCTCCACCTCCTTCCTTGTGACAGGTTATTTCCTTGCTAGGTTCTTCAGGGTTGTCTTCTCTGGGAAGCTGCACATCTACTGTATGTCTAGGGGCTGGAATTGTAAGGGTCTGCTTAGGAGTGAAAACTGCCTCTGATGCCAATGCTGAGCAGCTTGCTTTTTCCTGGGAGTGTAAATTTCTGGCCAGTGTACGAACAGTTGGCAGCTCACAACAGTCACCATTGAAAAAGTATCCTCGAGTACTCTTTCTGGCTGTTTTCCGAGAAGATAATATTGATTTTTGATTCTCAAAGTGGCATTCTGTTATTGGTTGACTGATATAAACAACATCACACTGGTTATCATAATCATTTATCCTCAGCCCTGATGCCCTTTTACTTTTCCGAGCTGTCTTAATGGAGGTTGATATCATCTTGCTTCTTGAGTGTCCATTTGCCGCTTTGTGTACAGCTGGCATAGGGCCGGGGCCTAACCAACCATCTTTGGAATGATCAAACTGGCCCTTATCACTGGGATGTAAATGGTAACCCACCTTATTTCTTCCCAGAGAGTGAAGATGGTTCTCTTGCTTTGGCCTTGCATCTTGTTCATTTGCCTCTAAATCCTGGCGCAAAGGTGTTTTTGGACACTGTAAAGTATTCTCTTTGTCAGCAGTTCTAGATGAGTTCCCCATAAACCCTGAGTTCCAAGCCTCTTCTGATAAAGCTTTGAACGAATTTCTTTGAGGAATAATACAGGTATTGCCCTCCTCACTATTCTCAGCTGCCATTTTTACTGTAATTAAACTTTCTACTAAAGCTGAACTCTGCATATGGTCTTTACCATCCTCACATATGTTCACATTTGTGTCTTGCTCTTGTCCAGTGGTTTGCCCCTCCAAGCTTTTAGGGATGTGGTGGAAGTTCACTGAGGAACAATTAGATGCAGTGAGGTATCCCGGAGTGAAACTATCCACTGAACTGCTATTAATAGAATTCGGTTTAGTGGTTGGAAGTTCAGAGGAATCTTTCTGGACAACAGTCAAGGCATTCTCTCTTCCATCTACAGGGTTTATCTCAGGAAGAGGCTCCTTGGGGGTCTGTTCCGTCAAGTGTAGAGGGCTGTGAGAGTCTGACGAGTCTACGAACAAATCTACAGAAGCAGAAGACTTCATATTGAGACACAGAGCATCTTTTTCCTTATGTTTGGTACTGAGCTGGGCACAGCCAGCATTGCAAGTGGATACATCCATTGCTCCAGAATCAGAACGCTGCAGGTCTTCAGTGCCTGGTTGAGATTCAGTGTACAGGTCATTCAGAACACGAATGAATTGCTTTTGATGATGAGTACACAGTTTGACCATAAATTTCTCCAGTGGGGACTTCGACTGATTGTTAGAATCTACTGCTTTTGCCTCTGTTGAGTTCTCACTAGACAAAGAAAGAGAAAGAAGGAATTAGTATGGTCATTTACCAAAGAACCATTTTTACATTATAAACTTCACCCGATGTTATTCATTTTATTATTTATTTTATTTTTTGTAGATACAGGGTCTCGCTATATTGGATAGGCTGATCTCGAATTCCTGGCCTAAAGAGATCCTCCTGCCTCAGCCTCCCAAAGTGCTGAGATTACAGGTGTGAGCCACCTTGCCTGGCTATCTATATTATAAAGAGGATGGGTACTTTGGCCAAAACTGCTTCTAAATCTGCTCATATACTTTTGATTCAATAAATATGAATTATTTACCTAATTATAAGGTCAGCCTGTTATAGCCTCAAATTTTAGTGACAATATTCTTCATACGTTAAAAGTAATCATTCAAAAATCATTTTTATCTTAAAGAGAAGAAATACCGCAATACTTTTTTTCAAAAAACTAAAATTTTGACCACACTATTAACTCTAGTTGGTCAACATATACTTTATTTTAGGTCTGGGTATTCCTGTTAAATAATTATTGGTTTATAAGTCCACAACACTGACAAGAATTGAGGTGCACTACAGTACAAATCTTGGTTTAGAAGTACTTACAGAACTTACAGGTTTTTTTTTTTGTTTGTTTGTTTTTTAATTTTTTTATGGAGAGACTCTCGCTCTGTCGCCCAGGCTGGAATGCAGTGGTGCGAGCTTGGCTCACTGCAACCTCTGCCTCCTGGGTTCAAGCAATTCTCCTACCTTAGCCTCCCAAGTAGCTGGGACTACAGGTGCACATCGCCACGCCTGGCTAATTTTTTTGTATTTTAGTAGAGACAGGGTTTCACCATGTTGCCCAGGTTGGTCTCGAACTCCTGAGCTCAGGCAATTCGCCTGCCTCGACCTCCCAAAGTGCTAGGATTACAGGCGTGAGCCACTGCAATCGGCTGAGAACTTACAGTTTTAAGATAGTTTCTCAACATGACCAATTGGTCACGCTAATGCAGGAATCTTCTACCCTTTCCTGGGAGTATAAACGAATAGAAATCAATAACTTCACATACTTTAAATGGTGAGATGACAAGCACGTCCCAATTCGCAGTCTCTTAAGTGAGGAGACAGCTATGAAGCCACACTAAACTGTACAGGCCTGTCACTGCAAGGTAGTAGTATTGTATCTTTACTCAAGCCCACTTCTACATTCTCCGAGATCTTCAATACACCTTTTACAATCATCCACAAGAAATCATTCTATGTTAAAAACCCCTTTCCACCATTTAAGTAAGTCACCCAGGACAAATCCTTAGAGCTTAGCGCAGACAGTGGGGACTGTGTGAAAGGGTGATGCTAGACTCAAGACATGCCACAGGCAATACCTGCTTAGACAGCCAGGCCTTTCACTAGCTGCTTTGTGCTTCCGGATGTCTGGGTTGTACTGAACCCATGCAGTTGGTGTCCAATTTCCTGGAGTTTTATATAATTTCTTAAACTCCCTCTCTTTCTGTATGGATTATAATTCCTCAGGAGACTATTATGTGACTTGCCATGAAATATGGCAGCGCACAGAGGCAGCTTAAATGTGTGAACAGATGTTTGATAATATCTCCTGGCTAATTCTTTTCTTCAGTCTTTGATTTTTCTGTCTCAGTCATGAGGTACCTTTACAGGAAGGCTGACCCTAGACAACCCACGTCACCTCCTACCTTCCCACTCTCCACTGGCTTCTGAGCAGTGGGGTCACAGTGGAAAAGAGCACAGGCTGTGGAATATGGAGATCTGAGATTCCACCTTTGGCTCTGACATTTACTATCTACAGGATCTTAGGCAAGTTACTTCATCTCTCTGAACCTTGGTTTCCTCATCTGTAAGTTGGGACTAGATGTCAGTATCTCAAAGGATTGTTGTGAGATATTAGATAACATACAGGAAACATAAAGTGCAAAGTACAAAAGGGCACGTGCTCAGACAATTTCAGTTTCTGTTCAGGACTTATGTTAAGATCAAGTGGTGAAAAGGTTGCTGAACATATCTAAATACAAAACCAAGAAATTAGTCAAATCTGTTGCTTAACCTAAACTGCTTTACCAGAGAAAAGGCTACACTGTGTTTTTGTTTTCACAACTAACAAGAAAGCAGTTTTAGTCAGTAGTGCCATGGGTTTCTGAAAGGGCCTATATTAGACCATAGATTTGAAAGACTAGAAATGTCTTAGAAAATGCCTACCTCAAACTTTCCAATGATAACTGAATTGTGAATACACTAGGAAAAAAGATTATTATAGAAGTATTACAAAAGGTACACGAGAATGGCGAACTCTGAAGTACATACTAGCAATGCGGACAAAATGTATCAAAGGAAAGAAAAGACGAAAGCAGCTAGAAAAAACCTATTGAGTACTTTTCTATCTGTAAAGTGGACTTAGTAAAAGTTTTAAAAAGGCAACATATGGAATAAGCTCCTCCTGCTTTGCAAGAATGGCAAATATTATCTTCTTCCTTTGGAACAGGCAAGACATCAGTGACACCCTTGGATGAGTGATTGTTAGTTAGGACATTTCCAACTTTCCGACTCAATGAGATGTATAAAGGAGCTCAACAGAATCCTCATGCAGCTGCAGACTTTTCTGCTCATGGAACAGGCAGGAGGAGGCCCCTGCTGAAGGACCCCAGACCCCTTTAGGAGGAATTTTGTCACTATGTCTATCAGATGAAAGCAACAGCATAATATGTGTTACAGGCTACAGTACGAGTGAGGAGGTGGAGAACCAGTAAGTAGTCCTGCTGCTTACTAGTTATGTGACCTTGTCCAAAACACTTAACCACTTTGGGTCTTAGTAGAGTACCTGCCCCATCTACCACTTGAAAATTCTCCAAGGCAAAACCTACAAAGTTTATACAAATATCAGCTACCACTACTTCCAGTGAGTCAAATTAAAAGTGCTTCAGTAAAAAATCACTGGGCTAGCTGTGCTTGCTAACATGAGCCTGCAGTCCCAGCTACCTGGGAGACTTAAGGTAGGAGGATCGCTTGAGCCAAGGAGGTCAAGGCTGCAGGGAGCTATGATCATGCCACTGCACTACAGCCTGTGTGACAGAGTGAGACCCCACATCAAAAAACAAACAAACAAACTTGGAGATCAAGAACATGCATTAATGCTTTCTTATAACCTAAAAGGGGTATATTTTCTGGATAAAGTTTAACTTTCAAGTACCAAACATTTTAAAGCAAATATTTAAAGATTCAAATTTTTTCTGATGGAAGTCTTAAAAAATTATATTATCTTGGAACATAATTTATTCTTCCTGATAATTGGGATCGTTACCATATGGACTATTACTGAAGTTTGGCTATTATTTTTATTATACTAGACTGAATTAGATTAATAGTTTGAGGGGCAACTCAATTAACTAAGTCTGACTTCCTAAAAAGCTACAGTGGTGGCCTGTATTGTATTAAATCTTCTTTCTTACTGGCTTCCAAACAGTGGCTGATCTTAGCAGTCCTACTTCTACCTTTAGTAGAGAATTTTACTTACTAGCTGAGAAGCCATATCCCAAGTGCCAAAATGGTACTTTAAGTAAAAATAAATAGGCTCTGAATGAAAGCTTGAGGAATAGTTTTAGGGGTAAGTACATGAATTTTCTAACCACAACTTCTGCTGCTCAAAAGCCTTTATTCCTTAGTTTCTGTTTCTTGGATATGTTCCTGATGTTTCCAAGGTAGGTGACTATAAATAAGTGGGATGCCTTTTCAATGCATCAAAGAACATACTCCAAGTGCGTTTTAGCAATACACAGAAAAGGTTGACAAAGGTCTGTGAAGAGGGTGAAGAAATATTATGGCATCTAATTGTAGAAAAACTGAAGAGAGAAACGGTTCTTCCTAATTCAAGAAGCACAATCATTAACTCTTCGCAAAAATTTTCTAGGTACCGCTTCATGCCTATAGCTGGGTTCTGGAAGCAAGCTTTAGTGCTTGGAATTAATGAGATGACTGGGGTTGAATGACATCGAGGAATGCACGCAGTTAAGAAGACAGAGTGTTATGAAGAAAGCTGAAGAAGCACTGTCCTCTAAAGTGATGCTCACACAGAATAAATGAGTAATAATTTAGTCCACAGGTACTAACTTCCTTTATGATTGTGAGACTCTCATCTGCTGCTGTCCCATGTTTCAATAACTTAATGGCACCCCAATATCTTCATTACCCTTAACTAATGTAAGGTCTTCCAAAGGGCCATGCAGCCAGCCCTGAAGCAACAACCGTGGCCACATGGCTCAAGCTAGTTCCTATTAGACAGCCACAGGTAGGTAGGAATGTATTTCACAACCTCATGGCAAGAGGCGGTGGTGTCTTCCATACCACCACTAAGGCATGCTAAAGAAACATGTTCAGGATCCACTGAACTCTAACCTGGAACAATGTAATACAGCATGTGGATACTAAAAAACAGTAGCATCAGAGAGACTGACACAGGCTACACCAACCTTAAGAGATACTTAGAGCAGTAGTTTGTGGAAGCTCAGGAGAATGAAAAGAAAATAAACTTTTCTTTCCACAGAACTGCAAATGGCAACCTCCAGAGAAAACGGCATCAACAAAAAAGACCATTTGTATGTTTTCCTCATAAAAAGGATCAGGGACAATGTGTAAGAGCAGGTACCAGGGTATTCTTGTTAGCCTGTCACTGGCCAGCTCAAAACCACCCCACTTGGTTTGATTGCATTCTTTCATGAAAATCCTAAACCACTGTGCTCGGTAAAACTCAATTACATGGGGCCTTGTGTGTTTCGCTGTTGTTGCCTAGGCTGGAGTGCAATGGCGTGATCTTGGCTCACTGCAACCTCCACCTCCTGGGTTCAAGCAACTCTCCTGGCTCAGCCTCCCAAATAGCTGGGATTACAGGCGCCCACCACCACGTCCGGCTAACTTTTGTATTTTTAGTACAGACAGGGTTTTGCCATGTTGGTCATGCTGGTCTCCAACTCCTGACCTCAGGTGATCCACCCGCCTCGGCCTCCCAAAGTGCTGGGATTACAGGTGTGGGCCACCATGCCTGGCCAGGGTCTTGTATATTTATCCTATAATTTTTATCTTGTATTGACTTTGCTTAGCTTCCCAAGCAGATGTAAGCTACTTGAGTGCAGGGACCATGTTTCATGTTTTCCTGTTTTATCTTAGCAAAAAAAGAGGAGAGGGAAAAGGGACATCTAGGATGCTTCCTGAGTTTTCTTCCTGGGCAGCACCATTTACTGAGATAGGAATAAAAGTAACAAAGGTGGTGGCTGGTGGTTATTAGGGTGTGTATGTTTCTGAAGAGCTCTGTACTATATGTATTAGGATATTTACATGATTCTGAATCTGAGATGTCTGGTAGGCAACTAGACACATAGGCATGATGAGCCCACCAACAGCTTCCCTTCGATCTGAGGGGCCTTCACATTAATACTAATCTTTGTCCAGGTGTCATTAAAAGGCCCTGTTATAACAGCTAACTTTACAATATAGCAATAAAATCAGTTTTGGCTGTGCCTCAAAGTTATCTAGCTTCCTACTCTTTTTTTCTGGAATTTTTCTTAACAGCATGTAAGTATTTATTTTATTATTTTATTTTGAGATACAGTCTCCCTCTGTCGCCCAGGCTGGAGTGCAGTGGCGCAATCTTGGCTCACGGCAACCATCGCCTCCCGGGTTCAAGCAATTCTTGGGCCTCATCCCCCAAAGTAGCTGGGATTACAGGCATGTGCCAACACACCCAGCTAATTTCTGTATTTTTACTAGCGATGGGGTTTTACCATGTTGGCCAGGCTGGTCTTAAGCTCCTGACTTCAGGTGATCCACCAGCCTCGGCTTCCCAAAGTGCTGGGATTACAGGTGTGAGCCACGGCACCTGGCCAATAGCACCTAAGTTTAAATGAATTTCACTTTATCATTTGAATAGTTTAAAAATGAATCTCAACTTCCTGATATTTAATGCTATTACTATTTTTTATGTTAAAAAGTAGGTGTTAGCCAGTTTTTCCTGTTTTAAACAGCTTGTCTTTACTTTTGCTTCTAGTTATTCAATTTTTCTGAGACCTTAGATTTGTAACAAACCCTAAATATAGCACTTGCATTAACTTGGAATATTGTTGGGCAGCTAGTAGGGAAACCAGAGAGAGGCGATTTTCTGTCCTGCAAACCATTTCCTCAACTTGGCCTATGGTCCAGGAAGCACTGTTTTAGTTTGGTGCAGATTATAGTCTGTATCATACGATGTCCTTCACATCTGACTAAATAAGGTCTTTATAAGAACAGTAATTCATAACAGATGTTGAAATGACTTGAGCTCATGCTGGTTCATGCTGCTTCTGCTCACCAAGAGGACTCTGTAATAGTCAAGTGAATTATTCGTTAATCAGAAATACCTGAAAACCACCACTAAAGCATAGTAAGATCCTAGGGATTGGTTAATGGGAGGAAGTATTCCCACTTCTCATAAAGGAAAAGAAAAAACTGGATTTCCAATACTTGAATTAGTTTTCAGTTTATCTCCTTGGTGAGAAATGGTGTGCGTCTTCCTATCTTCAGTTCCATGCCTAATTGTTAAGGGTGTGGTAAAAGGATAAGATAATATTCATAAACCCTTTAAAAGCTACAGTTCAAGAATGATTGTTGTTTCATAACCCCATCTTTAATGATTTACTCAATATTTATCTACATCACAGGTTAGACACAGCTTAACTTGCCTACCAAGTCAATAACACAACATTTAATTCCTGATGGAAAGCATTCCTGTGGTTAATACTGGTGGGTGGGCAATGCTTATGTTATCTTTGAGTAAAAGTTCAAGTGGACAAGAAATTTGGCATGGAGGTGAAGTGACAAGTCTGAGAGTCTAGAATTTAGGAGTGATGAATTTAGGTATTTACTCTCTACCAATAACTGCTTGATGGGCAAAGGCAATATCACTGATGACCAAAATACATTCTTCTTGACTGAAAAAAGATCAATAGCCACAGAGAATGATGTTTGGATAGGAGCTAATCTTAATAGCAGAAACAGGGAGTCCCAGGAAAACAGAAGGGGAAAGCAAGCTTTAGTGAGCTGACTATAGTCAAGAGTTGTAAATTACTATGGCTTGACTCTTTAAATAAAACATAAAAATGCTTCCTCGCCCCCTCTTCAAGGCATAACAAGTTATATTTTTTGCCAGACAATAATCTGAAATTGTGTCCCCTAGTTTACTCACTTCTCCTTTAAGCACAGAAAGTATAAGTATAGTCAAGAGGGCCTGAAAAAATCTGCTGACAAGTCCTTGCTCTACACGGAGAAATTTATCTGCTCTTGGCTATTTCACATCTGTGTATCCTCCACACCTGAATATAAGGATATTCCAAGGTTATGACAAAGTTGTGTAGACATAATGGAGAAGGTTGGCATGGGGTGCAGAAACTTTATTTTTCCACTCTTTAGAAAGCCATAGGTGTACTTTAAAACCCCTGAATAAACTTTTCTTTCCACAGAACTGACTTAGGAGAAGCAGTGAAATGGTAGGCAAAAGTGAATACAGTAAAGTGAGAAATGAAGTTCATAAAAATCACAGGCTGTTAAATATGTGATTTCCAGGTGGTTGAAATCCAAGTTATCTAAATTTGGATGTAGATAGAACCTAGATACAGAAAAAGCAATTTTCAAAATTGGGGTTAAATTATCCCCTTTCTCAGAGATCAGAATCATGGAGAATGGTGAGGGGTTGAAACCAGGATGTATCTCTTCACCCCGATAAAAGTCTCAGCCTCAGTGACACCATTGCTAATGGCAACATGATATTTGTTCAAGTGTGTGGAGGTACTGATCTAAAACAAACGGCATGCAATCCCTTTGTAACAGCTAAGTTTACCATGTTCTTAACCACGTTCACTAGAAGAGCAGAATAAAGGTTCAAAAATCATGAACTAATAATGGCAACTGGGGGAAAAACAGGTGTTTCAGAGGGAGCTTACTGGGCATGAAGCCATAGTTTGCTAGCTTTCTGCATCTTAAGGCTTAATATCCCTAGATAAGGGACAGAGTAGATCTCCTAAATATCACAGAAGCACTTTCAGGCTTATATATTGTATCTCCTATTTTTCTTCATTTTAACTAGATTGTCAGATTTATTAAATTACAATAAAAAATATAACTATCAAGAAGATTCTCATGTTCATTCTTTGACATATTTTTACCCTACAGACAAATGTACCCAGGATGCCAAAATATGATTAGAAAGTTACTTGGGGCTGGGTGCGGTGGCTCACGCCTGTAATCCCAGCACTTTGGGAGGCCGAGGTGGGCGGATCATGAGGTCAGGAAATCGAGACCATCCTAGCTAACTCGGTGAAACCCTGTCTCTACTAAAAATACAAAAAATTAGCCGGGCGTGATGGCGGTGCCTGTAGTCCCAGCTACTCGGGAGGCTGAGGCAGGAGAATGGCGTGAACCCGGGAGGCGGAGCTTGCAGTGAGCCGAGATCGCGCCACTGCACTCCAGCCTGGGTGACAGAGCGAGACTCCGTCTCAAAAAAAAAAAAAAAAAAAGAAAGAAAGTTACTTGGAGAGCAGGAAGTCAGAGCAAGGGTCATTAAGCACAACAGGTCAATGCCTCCATTTGCTCTCTGGAAATGTAACAGCCTCAGAAAACAGACATCTCTGACAAACTACTTTTATGGTTTTTTTCCCCTACCAAATTGATTTTTGTGTCTAACTTCATCATCCTTGGTAAGACTATGCAAAATCTAACGTATATATGGTGTTAATTTAAAAAAAAAAAAGGGAGGGTTCAGAGGCAGTGAGAGACGTGAGATTTTGGACTGGATGACATAAATTTAAAAATTTTTTTAAAAATTTTTAATATTTTACCCCTTTACCTCATTGATATTCATAAGGTGAGCAATAACACTAAATTTTTATTTTTTTAAGTATTTTTAAAGTGTGAGGATAAGCAAGGTATTTTATATTTATCATCCTCTCTGGGATGCTATAAGAATTAATAGTCCTTTATAACTATTTCCCACCCCACCCCTCTCTAGAAACACTCAAGGCTACAGCTGGAGATGTTCTGGGGGTAGGACTGAACTAAGTATTAATAAAATCATCTGTACGTTCAAGTTTTTACTCAGGAATCTTTGAAGACAAAATGTAACTGAATGTGTAGGCACACATGCAGACATTAAGACTTATAAGGCCTATTATTTAGATATTCTATGCTAGATATTCTACCTCAATTTAGATATTTATTCTACCTCAATTTTTATTATCAGTTTCATCACTTCCCTTGCCTCCAATACACCATCCAGTTTAACTACAAGGGTTGACTTTCTTTGGAAAATGCTATATTGTATATCTCTGCCCCTAGTTTCTCATTTTAGAGTCAGCGTCACATTATCCAGAATTGCCATCTTCCTAAAGCCCAAATTTCATCTGGTTACTTTCCTGCATGAAACCCCTGTAAGCTCCCCACTGCTTACACAACCCTCCTCAGCACCCTGTCCCTGGTGCTGCATTAGGTAGTTTTTCCTCTACTCTCACAGTCTGCTTGTATCTTTTGTTAAACAGTACTTATGCTGCTTGGTAACTATTGACCTAACTGTCTTCTCCATGGACTGTGAACCTCCTCTAGATCAACGACTTTGTCCTTTTCAACTTGGTAGCCTCAGTGCCTAAAGCTTGGGGCTCAACTCATGGCAGGCATTAAGTCAGTCACAAATGGACTATTCAAATAAATTATTACGTAGTGAAAATAATTCTCCCAAATGCATTTTTCAAGGAATTGAAAGGGGTAGAGGAAACATTTTTACATATAATCAGAAGGGAAAAGAATAACCTTTCAAAAAAATGAGTTCAACGAGGCGGGGAAAGAAGGGAATTTAGAAAGGGCAGACAGTAAGTATGTAGGTTTTGACTAAGCACACAGGCAGTCCAAGTGTGCTCTCTAAGGTACCAGAAAAACTGGGATGAAATGGTTTACATAATGGCTTTAAAACGCCACTAGGTTTTCAACAGCAATCCAGAACAAGAAATACTTTTTACAAAGTGACCCAGTATACACATTCCAATTTGTATGTATATATGTATAATGATGTAAGTTTTGATGAAACATTATTTATCCTTACTATAATCCTATGTACTCTGATTCTGTTTCTTTTTTAAAATGCTGGCTAGAGCTGCGTGTGGTGGCTCATGCCTATAATCCTAATACTTTGGGAGGCCGAGGCAGGAGGATTGCCTGAGCTCAGGAGTTTGAGACCAGCCTGGGCAACCTGGCAAAACCCCATCTCTACTAGTCCCAGCTATTCAGGAAGCTGAGGCACAAGAATCACTTGAACTCGGGAAGCAGAGGCTGTGGTGAGCCGAGATCATGCCACTTCACTCCAGCCTGGGCGACAGAGTGAGACTGTCTCCAAAATAACATAACATAACATAACATAACATAACATAACATAACATAACATAACATAACATAACATAACATAACATAACATAACATAACATAACATAACATAACATAACATTACAACATAACATAAAATGCTGGTTAGGATCTTACAATCCATTAATAGGCTGTAGCTGGTCAACCCAACTTGAAAAACTACCTGGTAGGTAGAGAAGAAATCCAAGAAGATGGATTTTTTTTCTTAATCCATCTCTATCTAGTCAAAATTACACTGCCAGGTGTTCTTGGCAAAAATATCTCAAGTCAATTTATTTTTTACTCTTATTTATTTTTTGAGACGGCGTCTCAGTCTGTAGCCCAAGCTGAAGTGAAGTGGTGTGATCTCAGCTCACTGCAACCTCTGCCTCCCGGGCTCAAGCGATTCTTGTGCCTCAGCCTCCAGAGTAGCTGGGACTACCGGCAAGCGCCACCACACCCGGTTTTTCTTTTGTATTTTAGTAGAGACAGGATTTCACCATGTTGCCCAGGGTGGTCTCTAACTCCTGAGCTCAGGTGATCCACCTGCCTCAGTCTCCCAAAGTGCTAGGATTACAGGCGTGACCCACCGCACCCAGTCTCAAGTCAATTTAATAGTTGTTGAAGGCTGGGCATGGTGGCTCACACCTGTAATCCTATCATTTTGGGAGGCTGTGGCGGGAGGATCATGAGGTCAGGAGATTGAGACCATCCTGGCTAACATGGTGAAACCCCATCTCTACTAAAAATGTGTGGTGATGGGTGCCTGTAGTCCCATCTTCTCGGGAGGCTGAGGCAGCAGAATGGTGTGAACCCGAGACTCGGAGCTTGCAGTGAGCTGAGATCATATCACTTCACTCCAGCCTGGGTGATAGAGTGAGACTCTGTCTCAAAAAAAAAAAAAAAAAAAAGAAAGAAAGAAAGAAAAAAAGGAAAAGAAAAAAAATGGTTGAAATGAACACCTCTAAACTATGTTAGCTGTGATCTGATTTGTTGATTTGAAATCCACAGAACCCCTAATTGATAAAACCACATTAAATAGGCAGAATTGTCCCCAACTTCTTCCACTGGAAAAGTTTTGATGATTCAACATACACATTCCCACCCTCAGCTCCTAGATCATTGTTCAAACTCTACTACCCATGCAAAAAGAAAAGTCTACAAAGCATGTAAAACTTCAACCTTACGGTATATAAAAAGTTTTGTATACAATGGAAATGCACATAGTTAACTCTATGACTTTTAAATTTCTAATCTTAAGCATCTTTTACTTCCAAACAACTTTCATTCCATTTTAGTCTTTGAAAAGAAACAATAATTAATGGTTTGATTACATTCCCCTAAAACAGTACCATGAAATGCAGGAAAGCAGCATTCCAGGTTTCAATCACAATTCCAATATTTTTATGTTCTTGAACAAGATTGGCTGCCCTTTGCTTCAGTCTAATATGAACACAACAACCTCACTCTCAGTGTTCTAATCAACACAGTTTCTTGCATAATGTCAATCTGACTTTCTCACTCTTCTATCCCTCACACTAAATTCATGCCCATCAGGTGCTGTCAATGCCTTTCCTTTATATAACACTTGCAAAGAGCCTGCCACAGTGCTAAGTATTTTACACAACATAATCTCATTTAAACCTTATAGAAAATCTATGACCCTCTTTTACAGATAAGAAAACTGAAACTCAGGAAAGTTCAATAACTTGTTCGAGATCATACAGTAAGCAAGTGAAAAGGCTGATTTTTTTTTTTTTTTTTTTGAGACAAGATCTCTTACTTAGTCACCCAGGCTGGAGTGCAGTGGTGCGATCAGGGCTGACTGCAGCCTCTATCTCTCAGGCCCAAGTGATCCTCCCATCTCACCACCAAGTAGCTGGGACTACAGGCATCGAGCCACCAAGCCAACTAACTTTTGTATTTTTTTGTGGAGACAGGGTCTCACCATGTTGTCCAGGCTGGTCTCAAACTCCTGGGCTCAAGTGATCATCTCATTTCAGCCTCCCAAAACACTGGGATTATAGAAGTGAGCCATGGCATTTAAACCCGGGCCCATCAAATCCTCTCTCTCAAACTTGGGGTATTCTCTCCTCTCCTATCCATGCCCTACCTATTCTTCAACTCACCTCCTTTATGAGGGCTTTCTGAAAGTCACCTATTAATGCTGATTTTTAACACTGACGTTTTATATGCTTTCAATATTTTTATGGCTAACTTCACAAAAGAGATTTCATTCTCTTCCTAAAAAGCAGTGTAAGTTTGCTGAAGAGCCAAACTCAATTAATAGTTAAAATTAAGTTAAAACTGAATCTAACGGAAAATTATTAGTAGGTACAATCCCTAATTCTAATTCTAGCTTGAGTCAAGAATGCCAAAGTGGTACAGAGATAAGTAAGATGGTATGAAATCATGAGTATTATGGGCAACTCATTGTGTGAGGCAGGACAAGTCCCTCAAGGTTCCAAGTTCCATGTTTTTCACCTAAAAAAATGAAAAAGTAGAATGGGATCAACAGTACTTAACCAGTGGGTTAATAAAAACTTCCTGTGGTCACAACATGAATGTACTTAACAATGCTGAGCTGTATACTTGAAAATGACTAAGATGGTAAATTTTAATGCTTTCTTTTAACCATAATAAAAAACCCAAAAAACTTCCTGTGGAACATTTTGAAAATACTGAACATGCCTAAGCCTCATTCCTATAAACTGATTCAGTAGATCTAGTCTAGTGTAGGACCCAAGCATCTATATTTTTAAAAGGTTGATTCTGCTTAAGACTGATTGTATCTGATGATTCCCAAGACCCTTAGCGCTCTAATATTCAAGGAAGACCTACCTACCCTGCACACAACAGAAATAAAAATTATGAATAACATAACTTAAAGTGACTTTTCAAGTTAATATTTGTAAAAGTATCATATTCATACACACTTTATAACAAAAACTTAAAAGACTTTGTTTTAAACAAAAGGCATCTAAACATGATATCCAGATCTTTTTTTTCCTTTAGAAAATGTTTCAATGCAAAGGTGAGACCTGGGTTTATGAGACCTTATTCAATAGTTTCTACTGTATTTCCCAATGTTCGTACAGATATGATTTGTGTATTTGTCTCACATTTAATAGAAAATGACATTTTCTATCATTTTAAATATTTCAACTCAGAGTTGAAATAAAGTCTAAAAACCATTCAGTCTGTAACACCCTCACTGTACAGAAGGAAAAATAAGTGTTCTAGTGTACCAAGTTGAAAGATAACTTTAACAATTCAGGCAAAGTGCGGTGGCTCATACTTGTAATCCCAGCACTTTGGGAGGCCAAGGTGGGTGGATCACTTGAAGCCAGGAGTTCCAAAACAGGCAGGCCAACCATGGTGAAACCCCGACGCTAATGAAAATACAAAATTATCTGGGCATGGTGGCACACACCTATAATCCCAGCTACTCGAGTGGCTGAGACACGAGAATCACTTGTGAACCTGGGAGGTGGCGGTTACAGTGAGCTGAGATCGCACCGCTGCATTCCAGCCTAGGAGACAGAGGCGGACTCTATTTCAAAAAAATATCAAACCATTATCACTCCATACTGCTGATGAACAACGAACATTAAAAAATGACTAGTCAAGAAACAGTAGTATTCTTACATGCCTACAAAACCTCTATAGTCGGCCAGGCATGATGGCTTATGCCTATAATCCTACCACCTAGGGAAGCCAAAGTGGGAGAATCACTTGTGCTCAGGAGTTCGAGACCAGCCAGGGCAACATACTGAAACCTTGTCTCCACAAAAAATTGTAAAAATTAGCCAGGCATGGCAGCATGTGCCTGCAGTTCCAGCTACTCAGGAGGCTGAGGTGGGAGGATCACGTAAACCCAGCAGGTCAAGGCTGCAGTGAACCGTGATCATGCCACTGCACTCCAACCTGGGAGATAAGAATGAGATCCTGTCAAACAACGGAAGTTCAACAATCTGTTAAGAATCTGATAAATAAAATTCTGTGTTAAAATGCTTACCTTTTAGAAGCAAATAAAGTGAACACAATTTAACAAGAACTCTTATCTACTACTTAACACTTTCTATTAAAAAAATGATTATTCACTCGTTTCAGCTACAAAACCTAATACCACATGTCCTGAGCATATGCTGTTATATTTGAATACAGTGTTTGTTAAGAGTCCTTGGGGGGGAAAAATCCACAACTCAGGATATGGCAAAAAAAAAAAAAAAAGTTTCCGTTTTCTCCATTTTACTTCTCTTATGCAATCTCCCTAATTTCCACACCTGTTAAGACATAGGGCCTCCTGAATTAATTTCTAAAATATCAGCAGAATCAGAGAAAATTCCAGTTTAAAAGAAAAAGTCCTTTCTTTAAATAGGGCCTTTATAACAACTGAAGAGCTGAATATCAATTTGAAGATAGGATCACTAAAATAAAGCAAATTCATTTATGAGATGCTAAACTGTAACCTTACTACTGACCTGGCCACCACTTTATAATGAATAATGGCAGGAAATGACCATAAACAAGTTATGGCTTTGGAGCTTACAGAGAAATAATAATTAGCTTTCTAAAAAAAATTTGATTAAGTATGTGGCATAATTAAGGGGAACAAATAAAGCCAACAGAACAAGTTTGTAGTACTAATATAAATTCCTATTTTATGAACATCAGACCAAAGGCAGAAACAGCTAGAGAGCCAGTTTTTGTTTTTTTTTTTTTTTTTTTTTGAGATGGAGTTTCGCTCTGTCGCCCAGGCTGGAGTGCAGTGGCGCGATCTCAGCTCACTGCAAGCTCCGCCTCCTGGGTTAACGACATTCTCCTGCCTCCACGACATTCTCCTGCCTCAGCTTCCCGAGTAGCTGGGAGGGACTACAGGCACCCACCACCACGCCCAGCTAATTTTTTGTATTTTTAGTAGAGATGGGGTTTCACTGTGTTAGCCAGGATGGTCTTGATCTCCTGACCTCGTGATCCGCCTACCTCAGCCTCCCAAAGTGCTGGGATTACAGGCATGAGCTACTGTGCCCGGCTGACAAAAACTATTAAAAGATAAACTAGACCAATTAACAATAGCATCATCTTTAAATATAAAACACCATTAGAGGTCGGGGGCAGTGGCTCACGCCTGTAATCCCAGAACTTCGGGAGGCTGAGGCGGGTGAATTATCTGAGGTCAGGAGTTCAAGACCAGCCTGACCAATATGGTGAAACCCCGTCTCTACTAAAAATACAAAAAAAAAAAAAAAAATTAGCCAGGCATGGTGGCATGCACCTGCATGCAGTCCCAGCTACTCGGGAGGCTGAGACAGGAGAATTGCTTGAACCTGGGAGATGGAGGTTGCAGTGAGCCAAGATCGCACCACTGCACTCCAGCCTGGGCGACAGAGCGAGACTTCGTCTCAAAAAACAAAACAAAAACCACCATTAGAAATTATCAAAAATCACTTCAACCTGCCTACAGGTAATTATATCATGATCTTGAAAAAGTAGTTTTCTGAAATACATTTCTCTTCTAATCTTAACGTACTAGAGTTCAGCTCTCCTAACCACTTTAGAAAAGGCACCACTTTGTAATGCAAAGCTTCTTTATACATTTAATTTCTAAAAACAATTTAAGGCCAGGTGCGGTGGCTCACACCTGTAATCCCAGCACTTTGGGAGGCTGAGGTGAGCGGATCACAAGGTCAGGCGATCGAGACCACCTTGGCTAACATTGTGAAACTCTCTCTCTACTAAAAATACAAAAAAATTAGCCAGGCGTGGTGGCGGGCGCCTGTAGTCCCAGCTACTTGGGAGGCTGAGGCAGGAGAATGGTGTGAACCCAGGAAGCAGAGCTTGCAGTGAGCCGAGATCACGCCACTGCATTCCAGCCTGGGCGACAGAGCGAGACTCCATCTCAAAAAAAAAAAAAAAAAAAAAAAAAATTTAAATGTTGAGTAACGTATACTCTGTTCTTTATGTGTTCTGGTAAAAGGAATTATCAGCGTCCTGCCAAGAATGACAACTACTATCATAACCTTAACTGACTGACAATGTTGCTTTTATACTCATACCTCAAGAAAAGAGCCAACAAAAAAGTCACTATTATTTTCTGACAAGGAATCCCGGCATTAAGTTTTATAGTCTTAAGAAAATTATACAAAACTAAGTCAAAACAGAAGACGGTATTATGAAAACATTACTGTATCTTGTTTAGCTGAATATATTTTTTAAAATGAATAATCCAATGAACAAAACTGAGGTAATCTGAGCACCGAGGTATCAAATTAGTAAAGACACTGAGTTACAAGGCAGTATTACATCTGAATATGAAAGCAGAATCTCATAGTAGCAACTTAATCTAAGAGATTTCATCTAGAAAGAACTTATCGTAAAAAAAAATCACTAACTTTGATCACCATGTGTATTTATATTTGGAGTACAATCCAACTTTTATCCATTTTGTGAATTTTTCAAAAAGCATTAAAATCTTAGGAAGTAGAAACCAAGCTTTAAAAACAGTTTTTCACAACAAAATTTATTAGAAGAATAGTGGTTTTGAAAAGTCTAGCATCCAGTGAGAACTACCATACACAACATTACAGCTGGGAATGTTTCTCCAAAATGTCATGGTCAAATAATACAATGGAACCATTAAATCTTACACATGCACGAAAGAACTAGCGCTTCTGACATACAATGCAAAAAAAAGGGGGGGGGGCCACATGGATTAAAATTTTAAGTACTCATCACATACATTAAGACACAGTTTTAGTCCAGTCAAAAATCAGAACTGCATTAAAAAATTTAATGTAGTGCAATCAAACCAAAAAACTTAATTTGTGATCTTAAGTGCTCTACTACATAAACATTGATCATAGCAAGGAACAAAAAGTTCAAATCACACAGTACAAAAAAAAAAATCTGTAAATAAATATAAACTACAGTACAAGAGAAATATTAAATTATACAATTCCATCAAACTGTAAACAGTATATTGAAATGAGGTCCATAAGAGTAAAGGGGGTTCCTGTTTTGTTGTATGACACTTGAACTTCTAGAAATCTGAAAGATACCATTTTCCATATCTCCAAAGGCTATGGGTTTTATATGTGGAGAGAATTTATTTTAGATGTAAGATATCAAATATTAAAGCAGAGGAATAATCTATTTTGTTAACCACAGATAGTACTGCAGAAAACAAAAGCAATTTTAAAGAGACAAGTCTTAACATTAAAGATGCAAAGGACTAAAACACTGGAATTAGAACTCCACATCAGAAAAAACTTGTCACCAGGAACTTCAAGGCTACAAAATACACTGACAAAACTGTCTGCTGATATGCAGACCTAGACCTCTGCTAATTTTTTTGACATTTTACATACTCATGTTACAACACCAACTTTGGCAGAATGACTACTGATAAACTCAAAGCACTCCTGGCCCAATGGTTCCATCACAGTGGCCAGTGCACAAAATTCTCTAAAGACATTGCATAAACTAGAATGTAGAGGTCAGACACCCAAGGACCAGTGCTTGAATTTAGTAGTAGTTATCGTGAAGAAGCAAGAGCCACATCAAGAAGGAACTGCATCTGTTAACAGCTTACAGAGCAGTTAGGAATGTCTTTTGTTTTAGTTGTGCTGGCTATTAGTGGCATTTAAAAATATATAGTTTAACTGTGCATGTTTGTGTGTGTGTGTCTGTGTGTGTAGTGTGCTGGCTATACATTTATGCACTTTTTTTTAAAAAATACACTGTTAACAGGAACCCCCATATTATCTGCTCAGTAGTAATAACTGAATATATAGAATGCCACTATAAGAGTGTGAGGCACCATGTGCTGGAGAGTTATATGCAGCTTTAAAATCTGTTTGGCTGAGTTATACCTGGATACCTGAACTGAGTTTTTTAAGTTGACATTCATCAGATGTGCTACCAGCACGTTGAAATAAAAGCAAAACAGAAAAATACAAGTCACTGTTAGGTTTAAGAATAGCATCAAAGTACCTGAATTGAGTGAGAAGAGTGTGTAAACTGTCCCTGAGGGTTTTTAAACAGTGTGTACAAGCTGGATTCCTAAGAACATTAGTTTTATTAAACAATGTGGACTGATAAAATACCAATGTCTGACAGCTTTAAGTGGAGGTTATAAAGAATTATATGCAAACACTCCAAATGTATAGTTTATACATTTTTTTTCAAAGCAGCAATAAGCTGCTGTAAAGTATACATCCCATCAGAACAAGCAACATGTGGGAGTCAGATAAGGGTTTCTATCTTAGTCTGGTTTTCTGACAGCACAGCATATCAATATCCAATGACTATTATCTTTCCTAGATCAGAATGTAACTAATTTTGACTAGCAATATAGGATTAGACTTTTAATCAAACACTTTGCTATTACATACTAAAATTCCTTAAACTTACTAATGCTGGTAATACTAACCTAGTTAATCATCCCCCCCTCATTTTAGAAATATACCCTTCCACAACTTAAAAACATTAAGATCCATTTTCAGTCCTCTGGTGTAAAAAGCATGTCAGTGAATTAATATTAAAAATTTACAAAGTAAAAAGGCTTGAATTTCAGCCAAAGATTCTAAATACTGCTCATTCCCTGAAGACTTAAAGGGGGAAGAGAATCCCTACCCATTTTTCTAGTGATTTATTTTTCTAAAATGGTCTGAAACAAATTTTTATTTTGGGGAATTTCCCCCCTCACCTTCTCTCAAATTCCAAATTCTTAAGCTTGAAATGCTTAATAAGAGAAAATGAGGCAATCACTTGGAATTGCTAGAAAGGTACAAAATGTTACTGTCTTTTTTTAAAATAAGATTTACATAAATGTGATCTGACCCCATATTATGTAGTATGTTTTATATTTTTAAATAATCATCCTAAAACTTACAGTACCTAAGACTCTGAAGATAAATTAAGACTTTAGTGTTGTAACAGAAAAAGTGCTGAATTATCCCTTTTCTAGTACTTTAAACATTTTGGACAAGTGCTTTCTTAATGACAGTGAAGTTTGCCATATAACCTTCCACCACCAAGCAGGAAAAATAAAAAAAGTCACCTGGATGAAAAAAAAAGACTTTTAGGAGTGTAGCACCGGGTATACCAAATAATAGAAGTTGTTTCACTCATTCTGAGGGGGTAAAAATATTCTAGATTGAAATTCTATTTGGCTATTGACTGTTAAAAATCCCTGCTCTACTGTGTCAGTGTCCTGTGTCCAACTACCCCCAACCCCCCACCCCTAATCCCCTTACACACTATCCACTGAGAATCTAATCTCTAATGAGATTATTTTAAAATTTATGTTGTCAGGACATACCTGAGAAAGGGTGCAATTATGCAGAACAAGGAACCCAAGACTGCACTAATACTGGTTACAGGTTCATAAATTCTTTCCCAAGACAAATCTAAAAAGTTTAAGAGGTATGGATCTTCAAATATGTCTTACTGCTTTAGATTTTTTTGGTATGTGTGTAGGGTCATTTCCAGTGTTGATCATCTTGAGCATGTTCAATGAACAGTTCAAGATGGGGTAAAAGAGTTCATTTCCACATTCAAATAATAGAGATTAAATATTATAATAATATTTGCTACATCCAATAAATCTATGATTAACTAAAAGTGCTTGCTTTTTAGCTTTTCTTGATACAGCTCTAAATGAACTGGAAACCGTAAAATTACCCCCCAAATGGTTGCAGAATTAGCTCACGTTCTATTGTCAAATCAACATTAATTAGCCTCGATTCTCATTTTTAAACAATGTAAAAGATTTTTCTATCAAATCAAGATGGCCTAACTTCACCACATTATCTTGTGACTCATTTTTAGTATTATAAGGCAGAATTTTTAGCCTCTTCTCAGAAGTCTACATGCTTTTTCCATCCTACTTCACCTTCCCCACCCCAATCTCCTTCCTAACACTTA
The DNA here is from genome assembly GCF_009828535.3 of Hylobates moloch. Taxonomy (NCBI): domain Eukaryota; kingdom Metazoa; phylum Chordata; class Mammalia; order Primates; family Hylobatidae; genus Hylobates; species Hylobates moloch. The sequence continues at coordinate 36,709,484 of NW_026652278.1, forward strand.
GGGTTTATAGATACAGTGTTGTGTTACAGGGCTAATGTCTGCTTCTTTAAAAGGTGACTGCAAGATTATTCAGGAATGAGGATACACAAATAACGTCCTCTATTTTTCTTTCCATCACCATGTTCACAAATCCTATTCAAGTCTCCAGTACAGAATTAAGCCAAAATAAACTAAGAAGAAAGAGCCTGGAGTTCTGTCTTCTTTGTACCACAATTATACTTTTTCCTTTTCAGATTTTGAAAGCAATTAATTTTTAAAAAAATCCCTAGATAGCTTAATAGTCTCCTAAATGGGCTGTTCTGCTGAAGCCATCAAGTTTTTAGTAATGCTAGCCTGACCAAAGCATTAATGAAGACCAAATTCTAATTAAAGGTAACAAGGAAAACAATCTTTGATATCCTCAAGAAGGCCAAAATTTAACCTATAACTTTCAATATCTCCTATAAAACATAAAGCGGAGCACAATTCTGTCTATTGCCATATTCTATCACCAATGACAGCAACCTGAATATACAGAAAAACAGTGGTTAATATGAAAACCACCCCTGGCATTTAATGAAAGAATTATAAAAGCAAAAATACATGGTCTCAAAAGGAAATCTACAAAGATAAAAGCTGTTAAAGAAAATGATGCCAATCTGTCATATAACTGCTAAACTACTCAAAATATTTTCAGCTTCTGATATCGAGCTGACTCAATTTGTCTTATGAAAATAAATGAATCCATGCTTCACTATTATGGGTCAATGAGATGTAAGAGAATCACAAAGGCTTAGAACCAGGCCTGGCACTATGTGCTTACTTGGGGGTAGGGGGAGAACAGATAGCTCACTAGCAGCTCAAAGGTTGCTATGTACTGCCTAATGACAGAAGGTAGTTATGATATTGGTGTTAACAGGTAGTTGCTTTTAGTCTAATTTAGAGTTCTCTCCAAAACTTGGGAACTTCTCATTGTGCCTTTTATAGTTTTACCATCTGATCCCACATAGCTCATATTATAGCTAAGGTAAATGTTGGGGAAAAGAAATGCCAATTGGTTGAGGTAATGGTTTATATAAGATAACCAGAGTTCTAAAAGCACTTCAATATTGTAAAGTAAAAGTGTACCAAATAAAGCTAATACACACTTCACACTTGTTGAGCTTGCTCACCAGAACTGAACAGTAATTAACTTCACGTAAGGACCCCTATTATCACACAAAGCCTTACTCATATTCATGATCTGCTGCAGCAAAGGTTTATCAAGCAACATCTAAACTTCAGAACAACAAACTTAATATTAAAAGTATTATACACAAATATAAATTATTTTTCCTGAAAGAGTGACCTTGTCCTTCATGGTATTTGGGGAACAGAAAAAAAGTGTATAGCTCATCACAAACAATTCAGAGTCACTTATAAGCCCACTGAACAAAGTAATATACTACATTACCATCAAGCTGGATGACTATGCTGTCTCAGAAATGAGAAAGCTCAAGATAAAAATACCAACTAGATATCCTTCCACATAATTAGTGTTTTTGATTTTATAGTGCCATAGCTTATCTACCCTATAACATCAAGGTCTCTGAAAATGCAAAAAATTATTTTAAATACATTATTTCCTATCAATAGTTCCAACAGTGTTATATATTAATAATTTAAGTAATGTTATCCGCCTACTGGAAAATGTGAGGAAAAACGGCTTTCGTGACAAAGACAGTTGTGAACTACACTTTCCCATACCATAAAAATGGTCAACTGTTGTTTGGGCCATGCAAAACTCTGATTAGCAGAAATTAAGCATGCTAATAGACCAATCTCTATTACACATTTGTGAGGACATCCCCAAACTAGAATATCTACACTGAAAGTGCCAATACAGAATAGTGGCAAATCAAGAGAGAAATCAAATATTAAGGAATCACTGCGGCACCAAGACTGCCAGCCAGCCATGTGATGAGCCACCTCCGAGAAATACATGGTATAATGGAACTCTGAACACAAAATTTAACATTAAAAGTGCACCTGAATATTACAAACTAACTTTACAAAACCTATAATAAGGTAAAATATATATCTTTTGAAATATTCCAGCAGCTTTTTGTTTTTTTTTTTTTTAAGTTTTTCTTTTTTGAGAGGCTCATGAAATTTAAAAGGGACCACTAGCTAATTTCAACCATGCTTCACAAAACAATAATGGCTATTTTATATTGCAGTTACCAATGTAATGCAATTAGTGCTTTAAAATAATCTACACTCAAAAAAAGAGAGAGAGAGAGAGACCTTTGGAGGAAATATGCTTATTCAAAAGCTTCTTGGAAAAGAAAATTTACCTGAATATCAAGTCATGACTGATCTCAAGTGTAATGTTTAAAAGCTTCACAGACATGAATATTACAATCTTCAGGTCTCAGGACTTTTAATCTGAGAAAGTTTAGAGTTTGGTTTGTTTTTTAAATTCACTTTCTAACCAAAACAAATAATAGAAGTACTCAAATTTTCACTATTTACAACTCTCAGCCTACAATCTGAAATGACACAATACAAGTTCTCTTATTTAAACTGCAGCATTAAAGGGTAGGCACACCATTCTTCTGCTGCTCGATTGTCATCCACTGAAACACACATAGAAAATATTTATGTTAGTAAAATGATCACTCCATGTACACTACAATGACAAAATTTACATAACTCAACTCATACATCACTTATATAGACTACCACATAGGATTAAACCTCTCTGAACAATAAACTCTACAAAAGTTGAACTTTTAGGGCCAGATTTTTAATGGGCCTTTAGTGATGTCTTTCTGAGAGGGGATAAAAGCAAGCACAAATTAATTTTCTCAAAGGACCTTTTTGCAGCAATCCTGGGCTACTGAATATCCCAAACATTACGCAAAAAGATACTATGGCTGCAATTAATTGTGTGCTGACAAATTCTTGAGTGTGTAACAAAGGAGGCGTTCCTTCATAAGCTTAGCCCTTTGCTTTCAGCAAACTTTCTATGATTTCCTTCAATTACAGATGAAAATCATATATTTCATAAGGAATTTTTATTGCAACTTCCAGCTAGGTGACAAAATATTGTAGAATCATAAAACGCTATTGAACCCAAACTGTTTTTTCTGTTAAGAAGTCTAGAAAGCTAACAGGAAACAGGCTCAGTTATCCACTGATTAAACTGCTACACAAAATAACCAAAACAAGAGGAACCCACACCCAAGCTATGTCAAGAATGAGCAGTGCATGTGTTTTAGTAACAGCAATGGTGTGCCTAACCTTTGAACACACAGGTTGCTGAGGGAAAACTTAACCTAATTTAATTAATTGCTCCAAAGTTTCCAGGCAAGAATTTATGCCTTGGAAATATCTGGACCTCCCCTCGAACTGTTAGTGTCCATCTGAAATCAATCTAACCAACCCTCCAATTTTAATTTTATTTTACACTGAAACTCCAATAATGTTTGTTTTTGGTTAAGCATTTAGAAGGGCCTGACCACCTTTCTCAGCAGATTAGAATATACAGTATATGTGATGTGGATTTTGTTTTGCAGAAATAGTAATTTTAATCTCATCACAATGAAAAATTAAATTCCATGGGCTTTGCTTATTCTTGCAAAAACCGCAGAAAATAAACTTTCCTTATTATAATTTTAAAAGCCCATCTCAAAAAAAGCTTAGATATTCTTCAAGGAGTGCTTATACAAACATGATCTCAAAGGTCCTGAACTGTGTGCTAAACAACCATGAATATCGGCTAATTACCAGAAAAAGTCAAGAAGGGGGTATTATGTAGGATGCCAAAAAAAAAGAGAAAAAAATTCTAACCAACAAAATTAAATAAAAACTAAAAACAACAAAAAAAAACAAACAAAAAAAACAACAAAACACCTCTCCCACCCTTCTACTAGTATTTGCATCAGTTAAAAAAGGAATTCCAATGAGCTTGACTTCTGATTGAATTATTGTTAGAACTGATATGCATCCTAAATCATATCAGGTTACCTTGGGGTTTTCTTCTCTCACTACAAACATGGATCCTTCATTAATGTGGACACTGGGCAGACTACTGAGGCTGTAGAATCTAAGTATCACTTTTGCAATATCATAATTACTTATACACATTTCTTTCCCTATTTCTCCCATCCCCAATAAAGAGATCTTGAATATCTTAATCTAGTTGCTGCAATGATATTCAGTTAGCACATCAATTCTGTAAAAGGACTGAAGAATACAAAGAAACCTAAGTTTGCTAAAATGAGGCATCCTCCATTGTTTTATGTAATGTACCCTGACTGCTCCTGAGTAAATACGGAGCTCGTCCTCCATGAGATAAGGCTATATCCTCACTTGTTGGTGAGACCAAATTCTACCCTTAGAAAATCTCAAATGAAATTACAGCAAAGGTAGTGTTCAAAGTAATTAACTTAAGCATTTCTGAAGGTAGTGTGTGCACATTTTCCACCGCCTTCCCCTCTGGGTGAGCACTAATAGCTTGCTAATTTAAGTAAATTTAATAGTGAGAAGAAAATTATAAAATGTAACTATAAATGACCCAATAATTATGTCAGTGAATAACCAAATTTCTCAAATTCAAAGGTTCATTGTTCTTCTTAGTTTTTTCTTTAGTTTAATCCTTCAATTAGTTGAATCGTAGATGAAAAATGTGAATAATTTTTATTATAAGATGGCTTTCCAATTTGCAGTGATAAAGCTCCCAGTATGACAGACGTAGTTTCTAAAAGGGGGCTTTGTTTCCTCTTCTTTTTTAAAAAGTAAAAACAAATATAACTTAAGAAAAAAACAAAAAAAACAAAACAAAACAAAAAAGCATGCAGGCTCTACAGGCAAGGAGTCCACTTCCATGTATCTGTTCTCTGTGAGGTAACTCAATTCTCTTTTGTAGAGAAACATGCAAAAGGCCAAACATATTCCGAGCCATACTGCACATGAAAAATTTAAAATATGCAACATTCAGAATGCACATTTCATCTCTGTACACACAAGTCAATGCAAAATCTGCAAAGAAACAAGTGTCACAGTAAATGAAATTATGTGCAAGCAATGATAGCTGAACAACGATGCAGTAGTGCTCACCCAGTTTGTACAGTAATTGGCACTCTACAGTATTCCTACTCGTTTTTTGATTCATTTGCACTTTGTGCTGCCTCTCCCTGGGGATCTAATTCAATCTTTACAGAAACATCTGGCCCCTCCGACCTCATTAATTTCATCTTTTTCTTTGGAGGGTTTTTCAAAGTGCCCAGCCTCTCCTTTACTTTGTACTCCAGTGTACTGTGGGGAATCCCATAAATACTCTGAGCTTTGGAAACACTCATTTTTCCACTCATAACCACTGAGATTGCTTCCTCCAGTATCTCACTGTTGTACTGTCTGTAACGCCCTCTTTTCTTCCGAGGCTGCTTGGAGCCAGGGTCTCCTTCTTGATCCGATGTGGGATATGGCTGTCCAGAGGTAGACTGCTCAGCATCTGAGCCCCAAGAATCGGGTCCAGCATCTAACATGCTTTTTCTATTTTGTTTTGGAAGAATAGCCCTTAATTTTTTACTAAGCGCGCTCTCCGTTTGTGAACCCATTACCAAAGAGCTATAGCTGTACTGATCACCAGTGCGAGACTCCCAAGAAAGATCCATTCCTCGAACTTGTGGTATCTTTAAATCTACAGGAGATGAATGGCTCACATCCTTTTTTCCATCTTGTTTTGCTTGAAGTGCCATTTTTGGAAAGGCAGAGTTTTCTGCAAGAAAAGGAAGGTCACTGATGTTGCTGAGTGCACCATTTCCCCTGAACTTCATACGGCTGAGGTTGAACTCATAATGTGGTTTTGCCCAAGAGGCTTCCCTGGATAATATTAAGTGTTGTCCATGATTCTGTAATCCAGATGGCCCAAGGCTGGCAGCTGTGGACAATTGGTTTCTGCTCAGTAGTTCTTCACTAATCTGCAGGGATCGAGCCAGTGGAACTTTGAGTGATGTGGAGTGTCCAAAACCTTCCCTGGTTCCATCCTGTAAGCTTCTTGGAGGTACCCCATCACCACTCCGAAGTCCGTCTGGGCGGTACTGGCTGGGTCTCCCAGGTCGCCTAATTGGATGGAAGGAAACTGATGTGAGCAGGACTTGCACAGGTAGGGAGGGATGGGTGAGGGGACCACTCCTTTATTAGAAGGCCTTGCTTGGGTAACATCACTTTGTGTTATTTATTTATTTTTCTCTAAAATTAAAAAAAAAAATGGTCTCAGCAGTTAGTTTTAAAACTTGTTCACAAAAAAAGGAAAAAGGAAAAAGAAAAAAATCAGGAGCTTTTTGGGCAAAGAAAAATTAAACCTGTCAGCTGGTCTCTGGTTGGGTTCACAAATTTTCGGAGAAAAAGTTTCGCGCAACTGTCTGAAAATAGCATCTTAATTATTAATTACAAAGTAATCATCAGTCTTCATAGATCTACACAGAATTGTGTTGCCAATGTGACGTTACCACTAAACAAGTACAGTAATAAAAGAGTAAGCCGAATTATTTATTTTAATTCAATGTATTCAACATTCATGACAACTAGTTTTAAAACTGAAACCATATACATTACTGGAACCCATAGATAATTGCTCATTTATCCCACAAACAAGTTGATATTCATCATCAAAAATCAAACAATTCCAAGTAACATTTCTTATTTTGCTTGGGGGTGGGGGGGGAAATACGTATATATCGCTAACAGCCCCAAGGGAGAAAAAAAAATTTCCAAATAAACCAAACCAAAAGACCCATTGCATTATAACTTACCACACGTCTTCATTTTAAAACACTACTAGTTGCAGATACATGAGTATCATGATTTTCCATTTGAAATAATCCAAGCTTAAAAGAAATTACTCTTTATTTACCCCTTAAGTTCTACTCAAAGTAATTACTGTCAGAGGGATATAAACCATTTTTGAGCAGTTTTCTCTGGCTTAAAAAAAACTTCCCTTCTTGAAATACCAAACACCTATTTTGAAATTTCAAATGGACGGCTTTCAAATAATGTTTAAAAAGTCAACTACTTAGACAAAGTTAATTCGTAAGGTTTTGACTTTCACAATAGAGAAACATTATCAATATTAAGACTGACATGTGGCAAAACATGCCCGAGGGGATGATTACATTAATTAGGCACAAAATAGGGCTTTGCAGAAATGATAAACCAGTTATGTTCTACAAAACTCTATGGGGACTACTATCATCAGTAACACAATAAGGATAACACTGAATATTCAACTAAAAGATGGGCAATCCTATTGGTGCATTTTTCTTCCATAAAACAAAACCAGTAGAAAACACTTTCCATTCAGAGGGATAAACACAGCAACTTCAGCCATATAATACATGAACCTGGTAGCCACGTTTACAGAGAATCTTAAGCAAAGGATTTGTTTATGCAAACTGTACATGGACTTCTACATGTGTCCTTAATTACACAACTCAAGTGTTTTGGAGACAAGGTCTCACTCTGTCACCCAGGCTTGAGTGCAGTGTTGTGATCATGGCTCACTGCAGCTGTGACCTTCTGGGCTCAAGTGATCCTCCCACCTCAGCCTCCTCAGTAGCTGGACTACAGGTATGCACCACCACGCCTGGCCAAGTTTTGTATTTTTAGTAGAGACAGGGTTTTGCCATGTTGCCCAGGCTTGTCTCGAACTCCTGACCTCAGGTGATCTGCCCGCTTCAGCCGCCCAAAGTGCTGGGATTACAGGCATGAGCCACAATGCCCGGCTCAAGTATTTTTTGATATATAAATAGAACCCAAAGATTTGGGAACATGCTGACTTATATCTAGTATAAACCATAGTGAAAAGAAAGGGTTAAGAAAAAGATTAGTATGCATAATGGATTAAATTAATACTTTCTGGCAATGAAAAGTTTTGGAATTTTACAGAAAATAAAGGGAGATTTTAGAAGTCTGTAAAGGAATCCTTCTATCTGAAGGTAGTTAACAGTAAGTTGGAAAAGGTTAGTCCACTTAGCATCCACTTGTTCCTTTAATATCTAAGTAACTTCCCCACATTGATAATCTGAAAGTTCAATACGCCTAAGTATTAACTAACTTAAACTTACCAAGTTATTTTTCATATCTAAAGTTGATTTTTTGTCACACAGTTTTATAGAAATGCTTTTTCAACATGGTATCTAAATGTCTTTATTAATACCTGACTTTTCTAGTTGGTTATTAGATACACATAGGGAGAAGACAGTTCTTACACTATAAAATTAGGGTGTCAGAGAATTTACTTTAGTCTCCTAAGAGTTATCAAAACTGAGCAAGTAATAATGTCTTGGCAGCCTAAGATGGTTATGCATCAACATCTACAGTCTTTCAGAAAACTACATTTTCTGAACTGCCAAAGTACAGTTATCAACCACCAAAACCAAACCCAAAAGAAACAAACAAAAATGAACACGCATACACACAAACCCCACTAGAGATATCAAGTATTGGAGTTCAATTTTCATTAAACAGCTTCGGCACACATAATACTGTCTTTACATCTAAACTTTAGAATTATTTAACTTGAGTTTCACACTCCAAAACATGCCATAACAAAAAGTCCAAAGAAATAATTGCCATATTCATGGTTATTTACTATTTGTACTAAACTGACAAAAACTCATCTGTACTAGCCAATTTTACATTGCACAGATTATATTTTTACTTGATCTATGGTCCATATTTATAAATGACTTACTTAGAAGGGTTATTTTTTAAAATGTAAAAGGGATACTGGCATCAACCTTTGATGAATTATCTATGTGAAACTGTGTAAGGCTACAAATATTCTCCCTTACCCGTTCCCTTGAGTACTGGAGCAGCCTGGAGAGTGGCTCAGGGAAGTGCTGCCAGCACATGGACTTTTCTTAGTGGACAGATCAAGTACACCGTCTGCAGAGACACAAAGAAACACCTGAGGATATTAAAAGCTAGGAGCAAATGTAAACTAAATAGGCTAAAAATGAAAAAGCAGTAAGTAGGCTTATTCAACTAAGCAGATACGCTAGTCATATATTTGAGTTATAAAATCAATTAAATCCTGAAGCAACATAAATTTAGCAAGGCATGTTATACTTAATATCCTCAAGGGCTAAATATATTATTAATGGGGCAAAAGAAAAGGTAAAACATGTTACTAAAGATGTTAAGATATAGTGAAATACTAGAAATAGCAGTTTACATAGCATGAGGTCCTCTGTTATCAGATTTTTTAAGACTCCATTTTCTAAATTTTCCTTGATCAAAGCATACACGTTTTTAATGTCCCACAGTGGCATGCAAACTATAGAACCAAATCCCTCAAGAGCTAAATCTACCTGAAACTCCAAAAGTACATACAAGTTAGATGTAGAAAATTTTAAATAAGATATAAAAATTGTTTTTAAATGTAAGTTTATGTCATTAAAGTACATGTATATACTAAACAAGATGGTCTGTAAGATGAATCAGTTAATGATTTATGATTTGGGTGTTACCTAATAGTTTTGGTAGACCATCTATAAAAAATGTATACTTATATTCAATCTTTTAAAAAAATTTTGCAGAGATTCAAAATTCAATTGCTGAATTTTATGAATCCAAAAGTTTTTCAATTAAGAAGACATTAAAAATTGGTGAAGAAAGTTTAAAGAAAGAAGAATGAAACCGTCTTGATACTGATGAGAGCCTGGAAGTACAACCATTTTTTACTGCAACTAGACCAAATCACAAATTCATGTTATTAATATATAAAATTAGAAGACTTTCTTTTCCCTCAAAGACATTTTTCTCCTTGTTGAAATACCTGGAAAAGAAGTCTTTTAAAGCTACCACTCTGTCCAAAATTAACAGAACAAGATAATACACAATGTCTTTAATTTTCAGTTGGCCAGCAGAGGGGTCTTGCTATCTAGTTATGTTAAAAATCACCCCAGAGTAGAAGCTACTTACAACTTGTATCGGAGGACATTTTATTTCAGGCTGTTAGAAATAAACAGGCAACTGAGTTTGTAAATAAAAAACCCCCACACTCATAAGAAAGAGTTTTGTCCTTTACAGTCACTAGTATTTCTAAAAATATAATTATAAGCTTATAGAACCAATTATCCTATTAGATATCTAACCCAATTATACATCTAAGAAGCAAATGTACTGCTTACAACTTTTCCAACCAAAGACACTATTTAAAGTCAAACAGACAACGATTTGTCTAATCAAACAGGCAACATATTTTAAATCTACCACTAAAAATAGTGTGGTTTTTGGTTGAAAACACATTAAGGAAATATAATTTAAAATTTTTTTACTTCATTTGAAGTCTACGTACTATAATGCTATCATGTAGTTCAAATTCCTCTTTGTAAGAGCACGCTGTCAATACAATGTATTGATCTCTTAAGTGTAACATTAGTTATAACAAATTACATTAAGTGGTAACATTTTATGGTAGCCACCATTAATACTTTAAATATAATTCTATGTTGTCATTCTCCTAATATAAACCTGAAACTTCTGATGCAATATTTAGAGTGAGGAGATCTTTAATGAAAACTACCAATTTGTGGAAAACAGTCATCAATAAAAGATACAACTTTGTAAATATGGTAACCAAAGGTACATGAGCAATGTGAACAAGTAGGAGGTCTCCTGTCAAGAAATCTCTCAGAACTCAGATGTTTTGTTTGCTGTTCACACAGGAAAAGGATAAAAGCAAAGGAAAACTACTCAAAAGAAAGTTCATTTCAAAGAGGTTCTTTAAGAATTAAATTTATTTTCCAAAATAAACATGTATTTCTCACCAATAAATCCACATAATCTCATAACCTTTCTGTATATTCAAGATTTCTATGACAATAAAATCTCATTAGTACAGACATCACCAATTTACAATTTGTAGTGGTTCAAACAGTGGCTGAGTTGAAATGCTTGCTTCAATTTTTGTGAAATTAAAGGTAAAATGAGATCACAAAGCAACAGGAGTATCTACTGAAGAAAATAAACTTCAGAAACATTTGCTAAACAAAACTAATAACCTCTTAACTTCATCACTTAATTAGTGTCCTCTTCAACAAATTCCCTTTTGGAAATACTTTCGTCAGTGGATGTGTGTGTTTACGTATGTGTTTCTGTATTTATAAAACATTGAATATATTTAACAACCTAAAGTATGTTCTACTGCTTTCTCTATTTGTAACCCTAGTAGTTTCTTTTTCAAAATTCGAATACATGTTTTTCCTTATGATCTCATTTGCAGAGTATGTAACTTAGACCTACAAGTAGAGGCGTATTTCTCAGACAGGTGCTAGCCCTAGAAAATTTAGTTAAGAATAAAACTTACTTTTTCATAGGAGTTTTAAAAAACACAAAAATACTATGGAAAATATAAAATGCTTATATAAATATCAAGTAACTGAAAGATTAGTGACAACTGTTAACCATCTGACTTTCCTGAGTGGTACATCAATCATGACTATGAACTGCTGACAGATAAGGCTATAACAACTCTAGCTGTACTTCTCCATCACTGCATAGTAAGAAATAATTTAAGAATCACATTAGTTTTTATGGTATTATTGCTGCTGATGCTCTACTTGCCAATGCTTTTTTTTTTTTTTTTCTCCCCAAAGAAAAGTATTCTGATAAGATAGAGGAGACCTTGACATCAAACCATACCTTGTTCGCTAGGTTCTGACTGAGACTTTCTGACAGTAAGGTCCAGAGGTGAGTCTTGGTCAGCCATGAGAAGTTTGCTGAGCACAGGGTTCTGAGTAGTTGCAGCCGTGGGAGAGGTGGTGACTGGAGATGCTTTCGGCAGGCTTTGGTTCTTTGTGCTATTGGGCTGGCTGGGGTCCTGAGTAGAGCTATTTTTTGAGGTATATTCAGCAGCAAATTGTTGGATCATTCGCTGCATGATCTCACGGGCCACTAGGGGAATATTGGGGTCGGAGACCCAGGGACTGTCTGTAAATAAAGATTTATTTACTTTTAAAGTGGGACAACGTACTAAAAAAAGACAGCTTTCAAGTAAACATAAAATTTCATTTTATTTTTCTTAAAATACAGTTATCTTAAAAATAGTTATCTCCCCTTTGACTTATATTTTCTAAGCTTTTGAGTTGTCAATTTTTAAAAATAAAATTTTCATTAAAATAATTCTAAACATCTTCCCCCATATAATAATTGAATATTATGAAATTAAATAAAGGGATAACAACTAGAATATCTTATGGGCAAGAATCACTTACCTGATACAGAAATGTCAAAACCCTTCTCTCAGGAAATACTCTCATGTTAACACACCTATAGGTCACATCAAGTTTCCCTAGACTTTTTCCTCAGCCACCTTCTCCTAAATATTTGAAGAATGCATTACTGAGTTCATGAGTGCTTAATTTACTTTATATTAAAGACAGAAGGCATACCAAGATTATAAAAGGAGATACTTAATTTTAAGATCCATTTTAGGCTAGGGCAATCATTCTCACACTTTAATGTTCATCAGAATCACCCTGACGGCTTTGCAAAAACAGCTTGTTGGGTTCTCTCCCCAAAGTTTCTGATTCAGTAGTTCTAGGGCGGGCTCAAGAACTGGCACTCTAATAAGTTCTTAGATGCTGCTGGTCTGGGGACCACAACTGTAGAACCTCTGGGCTAGGTGTTTAAATGTCAAATCTCAAAAGCCTAAGAAAAATCACATTATTTTCCAAGAGTACTTTAAATAAACTCTTCCAACCAGTAAAAAAATAAAAAAAAATGAAATAAACATCTAAATTATCAATTTCTAGTCGATGTTAAGTTTAGACCATAAGAACTCATTAGCTCAAAGAGCTTTTAGCACTGGAAGAGACTTTGAAAGGCAAAAGCGGTTAAGATGAAAGGGAAAATGACTTGTATAAATATATTATCATCATGCCTCTGTAATTACCACACTATAATAGTCAATCAGGAAGACTAAGCTTCCCAAGAGCTGAGACTGTGTTTGTTTACCTCTGTGTACCTCTAAATATCTAATCTTGCCTGATTTAAAGTGTATTCGATTTAGCTGAATACTAAATAGGTCAATCAAATCAATCACCATCAAATAGTCCTTTTAAAAAAATAAAATGAGGGAAATGTGTTTGTTTACCTCTGTGTACCTCTATATACCTAATCTTGCCTGGTCTAAAGTGTGTCTTCAATTTAGTTGAATACTAAATAGGTCAATCAACATGAAATAGTCCTTTAAAAAAAAAAAACAGGGAAATGTGATAAAAAAAGTGGCCACTACAAATTTATATAGGTGATTAGTGATAGACCCTCGATTAAAACTCTTCCCCGATCTTACTGCTTTACGTGTGACCTTTGCTTCCCACCACACTTTTGAGGTTTTACAAGACAGTTTTCAGAAAACCAAGGTTTCTTTAGTCTTTTAAAGATTAGCTATAGAAGGCAAATAACTTTACCCACAGTATTCTGGGGCTGTAAGGAACTTAAGAGTTTAATTTATAAAGTTAAAGAAAAACTGACTCTAATTACTAAAATCTAAAATCTCCATAATAAACAACAAACAAACAAATACATCATCAAAACCTCACAGGACTCCCAAGAACAGGCATTTTTTTTCCCCCTAAAGGATGATATTCAATACCAGAAGATGGTCACAAAGTTGTGCTATTTATTTCATCTTCTGGAGTTTAATGAGGCTCACTCTACTAGTAATAATGCTTCTGTCACACTAAGGAGTATTTATAACTCTAACTTTCCTCTCTATAAATAGAGACTATAAGTATTCCCGGTGGTTTAAAAATAAAGGTATGGAACTAGGTAAGGTTCAGAAGTTGCTACAGTTACTGAAAATGGTTCCTCAGTTGTTTTAATAAACATTTTATCCATACACTGCTTTTTAAATATCTCCATCCACTGAGTTTTCCAAACAGTCATTTAATTTTCCAGTTAAGACCCATTTTTCTCCCTACATAAATCTCCATATGAACTATTGTATAAATTTCAAGTTTTAGTACATTAGTTTACCTTTCCACCCCTGAATATAGTTGGAGAATATGTAATACATAAAGGAAATTTCCATATAAAAGTAAAATAAAATTTATGAATTTATGCGATGCCTCTGTGTTTAAGTAGTATTAATAAATATAAAGAGCTCTGTGAAGAGTCAAGGATATTAGGACAAGGACCATAGACCACTATCTTTGAGCACTCAATGTCTGCAGTATCTTGTCTCTTTATTGAATGAAAACACAGTCATGAAACAAGACAGTGTTTATGAATTACATCTCTGCCATTTGAATTTCTCTATCTTGTGAAAGTTTACTTAACAGATTTCATTCTTTGACATACTTAAAATACACATCTACGAACATATCCACACCCAGGGGAACACAGCACAACTGAGTCAAATAAAAGCAACAAATCAGATGAAAAATAAAACTGCAGAAAAACATGTCACATCACAGCCACCTGTATATCTTAAAATGCAAATCTAACTTTTTTAATACAAGTGACAAAGCAAGCTAAAAAGAAATGTCATTATGACATTTGTAGAAGGTATATTGTTCTTAAAGTGAAATTTATTATGGATTCCATATCATAAAAGCCTACTTTTATTCCATCTCTGATTCTACTTAACTATACATAATCTTTACACAAATTATTTAAAACATATAATTTACAATGCTTTGAAACGAGGGACCAAATCTAAGCATCTGAATTATTAAAACAAAAGATTCTCTTCAGACTAAAATGTCCATCATATCCCTGGATACTAAACATTTTTGGTATTAATTTAAAGAGTACTAATGGCTATTTTGGAAATGGTTACAAGAGAATTATATCTAAACATAGCAATATTAATACATAAAGGGGAAGAAAATGTCCAAATTCCAAAGCAAGAGTTCTTTCTCTGAGCATCACATGCCTGTACATAAACAAATAAACTCAACTTACAATTTCAGAGCATTCCCATCTCTTGAAATCTATCCTGAGACCGATTCCAAGGTAAGAATTCCTCCCCTAAAGGTTATAACCCAAAAGTTTAATTTCTTAAAAAAAAAAAAAAAAAGAAAAACTTTATAAAAACTTGAAAGTTATTCCTCTATGACAAAAGGATAGGACGCAGAAAAGTACGACAGAATTTTTCTGTAGGAGTCTTATGATTGACCTTATTAATGTCCCCTAAGCAAAGAGTGGATGAAAATTGGTTCCTCCATGTAAATTAGGGAGAGGAAGTCCTCTTTTCAGATAATGAAGCTTGCTATAACAACACAACAGATCAATGACTCTGTGTACATCCTTCAGGAGAGAAGCTGTAAAGACATTTTATTTGGTAAGCAAACTGATAGAACTGCTCTATAAGTTGTTTATACTTAAATTTGCTTTTAACAATCAGATGTTCATAAAACTAAGAAAACGATTATTTTGAACATAATTTTAGAATTCTGAGCAATGTGCAGGGACAATAAGACATAGGAGACTCAGCTGAGAGATTTAGGTCAGGAGGTGCTAGTGGGTGTTTACGGAGAATTAAGGATGTACTAAATGATTTAATTCTGCCTAGGGATCTAATGGAAGAAAATGGGAAAAAAAGTGCCACAGAAAATAATCTCTGTGCATTTCTTAATTTTATATGACACTACACTTCACACCACCTTTTGGAAATACTGATCACATTAAGCAGAAGCCCAGCTAGTGTCCAAATGTAAAGAAACCCAACAGAACCAGCACTTATCAGACTTTTAACCAATGTCAAAGGGAAGGAGGGAATTTCCAGAGGAATGAGACGTGTAAACTAGAACATATGAAGAATTATTAAAGAAAATGGAATCACTGAGTCTGCTGAAGATTAAATAAGAATATTTAAGATTATCAAGAGTTTGTATGAAACTTTTTTAGAACCCATCATAGTAACCACCACCTTGGAAATGGAGGAAAAGTGTAACTAAGAAGTAGAAATCCATTTAGAATTTCTTAAAAGTAAAGACTCCTCACTAGAACATGAAGGGAACTTTTCTGAAGGTTCTGGCTGATGGCAGTTATGCTCTGTGAATAAAGAATAAACCTGAATGCCTCTATGAAGGATTTATAAGCCTCGAGACTCCATGATTAAAGAACTTTTCTATATTTCGAAAGAAATGTAAAACAAGCCTACAAAAGTTTCAAGGAGAAAGATAAATTTTAAAAATGCAAGAGGTTGAGCTATTAAATGCCACCTCAAATGCAGGGGGAAAAGTTTTACTGCATAATAATTATTTCCCTAATTTTAATTAATATAAAAAATTTTAGTGAAACAAGACTGCATCAAGGAAAAAAATGCTTACAAATCTAATATAACTACATTTTCTCTCCAAATGAAATTTCAGGTTGAAATTACTAAAAAAAAAAAAAAAAAATCACACAGTTGGATTTAGTTATCAGTGATTAAAACAGTAACTGTCTCCATAAGAAAAGTTGTCTAACAAAATATAGTACTACTGAGAGCTTAAAATTTTTAGAATTTCATAAAAATTTTCTAAACTATTTAATTAAAACTCATCATCACATCAGAGCCTAAATGTGGGGAACAGGGTTTACCTTAATTCTAATTCCAATCTGAACTTGACCCAAGGGATATAGAACAATATAAACTATATCAATAAAGAAAAATGTTTTTAAGAGTAACTTTAAAAATGACATTGAAATTAAGGAGATCAATAATACAAGACAAGCAGATGCTAAATATCATCTTCACTGAAACCAACCTTTTCTATAAAAGACTGCATTGAGGAATTCTTCTGCTTGTCTCTCGAATCGAATGATTTTTGCTTGCTCTTGTTTAAGCAGAGCTTCTTGCCCAGCTCCCGAAGCTGGTTCATCCAGACCGACTAAGTGTCCCTGCAAAAATACTTGGTGAAACAGTTGCACACAAGTCTTTCCCCATTCAATATCAAAAGCATAGACAAAATCAAAGACAAAGTTAGTAGCAAATAAGGCAAATTAATTTTATGCAATTAAAATATTTTAAAACTTCAGTATAAATTTTATGAAAAAGTATACAAGCAAAATAAATGTAAACATATTCTTTAGCTGGATTTTATCTACTTTTTTTTTTTACTATGAGTTTTGTTCAAAATTTACTCTAACTAAACTTTAACTGCCAGAGGGATAATTTCCTTGAAAGCACTCAAATATATTGGTTCTATTATACTATAGTTATTTTTCACAGGCAACTCAATTCAGACAGAATGCTTTTTTTTTTAATTTACCAAAAAAAAAATTTTTTTTTGAATTCCAAATCTCACTTGAGGATCATGTTTGCTTTCCTAGTATGAGATCTGTTTTTCACCAGACACAAAACACAAACACTTTTAAAAGGCCATTAGGAAGAAAAACCCAGAATACATCTGAATTCACAATTCTGTCTCTAAATCTAGATTACTATTTTAAAAACTGTGAGGCCGGGCGCGGTGGCTCACGCTTGTAATCCCAGCACTTTGGGAGGCCGAGGCGGGCGGATCACGAGGTCAGGAGATCGAGACCACGGTGAAACCCCGTCTCTACCAAAAATACAAAAAATTAGCCGGGCGTGGTGGCGGGCACCTGTAGTCCCAGCTACTCGGGAGGCTGAGGCAGGAGAATGGCGTGAACCCGGAAGGTGGAGCTTGCAGTGAGCTGAGATCGCGCCACTGCACTCCAGCCTGGGTGACAGAGCAAGACTCCGTCTCAAAAAAAAAAAAAAAAAAAACTGTGGTTCTCAAATCTTTAATGGGTTGTAAAATTGATTAACTGGTCAAAAGTAGCACTAGCAAAATGAACTGAAAAATAGAATGCACTGCATGTTCTAAGCATAAGCACTGCATTATCTTTTGTTACAATGTATCTATGTTTGAACAGCATTGAAATATAAACAGTGAATCTGACCAGGCGAGGTGGCTCATGCCTGTAATCCCAGCACTTAGGGAGGCCAAGGCGGGCGGATCACTTGAGGTCAGGAGTTCAAGACCAGCCTGGCCAACATGGTGAAACCCAGTTTCTACTAAAAATACAAAAATTAGCTGGGCGTGGAGGCGCGTGCCTGTAATCCCAGCTACTCAGGAGGCTGAGGCATGAGAATCGCTTGAACCCAGGAGGTGGAGGTTCCACTTGAGATTATGCCACTGCACTCCAGCTTGGGTGACAGAGCAAGACTTTGTCTCAAAAACAAAAAAAAAAAAAGAAAAAAAGTAGGTCAGAAAGTTTCTCTGACCAAAAAGTTCCAATATGCTGCACTATAATCATCCCCGAGACTCCCAGCCTCTAATCCCAGACTACGGGAGCACTGGGCCAAGTTGGCAATACTTTGCACCTACCTCCACTCTTGCGTCTGACAATAACAGAAAATAAAAGTATTTTTAAAAAGCTAAGTGCATATTTAAGCGTTCTTTAAGTTCTAGTGCATATAATTTATTTGAAATCACTTTAATGTATGAATTAATGTCTTTATTTCCACATATAAGTGCCCTAAATAAGAAAATGGGACATATCTTGGCACAATGAAAAGTAATTAAACAACACATTGAAGACATGTTATAATGCACAAATGATTCTCTCAAAAATTTAAAAAATACCCACTGATATTTGCAACCAGCTTTCTGTGATTTTCCATCCTAAGATTTAAGTTAAAAGCACAACCTAAATATGTATTTAGCATGGATTATATATTGTAAAAAGCTTAATATGAAGAACTCACTGGCATATTCAAATTAAAATAATGATCCTTAAACACTGCTATATAAGGCACAGTAAGTTTGCTATATAATGTATTAAAAAATTTAAGTGAAATATTTTGTCTTATAAATCATGACCACCTTTATTATAGTTGTATTTGCCAACATTCTCTTTCATAAATTTCTGTATCACATGTTAACTATTTTGAGGAAAGCCGAACCATTTTCCAAAGCAGCTACACCATTTATATTCCCAAAAACAAGGGTTCTGACTTCTCCACATACTCATGAACACTCATCTTTTTTATTATACCCATTTTAGTAGATGAGAAGTGGTATGATCTCATGGTTTAATGTTTCTATTTTTCTTTTTTTCTTTTTTTTGAGACAGAGTCTCGCTCTGTCGCCCAGGCTGGAGTGCAGTGGCGCAGTCTCGGCTCACTGCAAGCTCCGCCTCCCGGGTTATTTTCTAATTGACTAATGATGTTGAGCATCTTTTCATGTGCTTATTGGCACATTATACCTTCTTTGGAAAAATGTCCATTCAGATCCTTGATCTTTTTTTTTTGAGACAGAGTCTCACTCTGTTGCCTAGGCTGGAGCACAGTGGCACGATCTTGGCTCACTGCAACCTCCGCCTCCCGGGTTCAAATTATTCTCCTGCCTCAGCCTCCCGAGTAGCTGAGACTACAGGCACGTGCCATCAGGCCCGGCTAATTTGTTGTATTTTTAGTAGAGACGGGGTTTCACCGTGTTGGCCAGGATGGTCTTGATCTCCTGACCTTGTGATCCACCCGCCTCGGCCTCCCAAACTGCTGGGATTACAAGCGTGAGCCCCACGCCCGGCCTAGATCCTTGCTCATTTTTATTGATTCATTTACCATTTTATTGTTGCATTGTAAGAATTCTTGATATATTCTGAAACAAGCCCATTATTAGATATATGATTTGCAAATATTTTCTCCCGTTCTTTGAGTTTTCTTATTACTTAACTGATAGTATTGATGGTACTGTTAGCAGCATGAAAGCTTTAATTTTAATGAATTCCAATCTATATATATTTGGTCACTTGTGCTTTTGATGTTATACCTAAAAAACTTGGTCATGAAGATTTAATCCTATGCTTTCTTCTAAGAATTTTATACTTTTAGGGCTTACTTTTAGGTCTATAATACATGTCAAGTTAATTTTGTGTATGGCGTAAGGAAGGGGTCCAACCTCATTCTCTTGCATGTAGATACTCAGTTGGTTCCAGCACCTTTTGGTGAAAAAACAATTCTTTTGGAACTCTTGTCAAAAGTCACTGGCCATACATTTTACTTCTGGACACTCGATTCTATTCCACTACTTATATATCTATCCTCAAGCTAGCATCACATTAAGCTGACCAGCGTAGTTTTGTAGTAAGTTTTGAAATTGGTCAAGTGTAAATCCTCCCAATTTGTTCTTCTTTTACAAGATTGTTTAGACTATTTGAAGTCTCTTAAATTTTCATATGAATTTTAGGACCAGCTTGTGAATCTCTGCAAATAAGTCAGCTGGGATTTTGGTAGAAAATGCACTGAACCAGCATATCATTTTGGGAAGTAATACCATAGTAACAATTTTAAGTCTTCTGATCCATGAACATGTCTTTCCATGTAATTTCTTTCAGCAACATTTTGTAATTTACAACATACAAGTCTTATATTTCTTTTATATTTATTCCTGTGTTGTATTATTTTTGATGCTACTGTAAACAGAACTGTTTTCAAACTTTCATGTTCATGTTGTTCACTGCTAGTGTATAGCAATACAATTATTATTAGTTTTTTAATGACGTGGTATTCTGAACCTTGCTGAACTTGTTAAACTCTAATAGCGTTGTGTAAATTTCTTGGGATTTTCTATATACATCACCATGTCATCTGTAAACCGAGACAGTTTTACCTCTTCTTTTGCAATTTGAATGACTTTGGTTTCTTTTTATTGTCTAATTTCCCTGGCTAGAACCTCATGTACAACAGTGGATGTACATGGTGAGAATGGACATCCTGCCTTGTTCCTGATCTGGGGGGAAGCTGTTCCATCTTTTAGCTGGGTGTTTTTGTAGTTCAAGTTGAGAAAGTTCCCTTCTATTCCTAGTTTGTTGGGTTTGTTTTTACATCAAGAAAACGTGTTGGATTTGGCCAAATGCCATTTTGGAGGGTGTCTACAGAGATGATCACGTGGTCTGTGTCACTTACTCTATTAACACGTTGTATTACAGTAACTGACTTAAGAGTGTTAAACCAGCCAGGTACAGCGGCTCATGCCTGTAATTCCAGCTCTTTGGGGAGGATCGCTTGAGCCCAGGAGATCGAGACCAGCCTGGGCAACATAGGGAGACGCCCGTCTCTACAAATCAGTTAAAAAATTATTAACAGCTGGGCATGGTGGTGCACATCTGTGATCCCACCTACTTGGCAGCTGAGGCAGGAGTATTTCCTGAGCCTGGGAGGTCAAGGCTGCAGTGAGCCATGATTGCGCCACTGTGCTCCAGCCTGGACGACAGGGCGAGACCCATAAATAAATAAATAAATAAATAAATAAATAAATAAATAAATACATACATACATACATACATACATACATACATAAATACATAAATACATAAATAAATCAAGTGTTAAATCAACTTTGCACTCCTGGGATAAATTCCACTTGGTTGTGGTGTATAACACTTTTTATATGTTGCAAAATTTGGTTTGCTAATATTTTGTTGAAGATTTTTTTGTGCTGGTACTCATAAATGGTATTTGTCTGTAGTTTTCTTGTGATATCTTTGGTTTTCATGTAAATAATACTGGCCTCCCAGAATAAGGACGTCTTCTCTCTTCTCCTATACTTTGAAAAAGTTTGTGAAGAAATGGTATTAATTCGTCTTTAAATGTCTGATAGAATATGCCAGTGAAGGCAGAGAGTGGTGGCTCACACCTGTAATCCCAGCACTTTGGGAGGCCGAGGCGGGCAGATTGCTTGAGCCCAGGAGTTCAAGACCAGCCTGGGCAATATCATGAGACCCCATCTCTATTTAAAAAAAGAAAGAAAAAATACATATACCAGTTAAGATACCTGGCCATGGGCTTTTCTTTGATGGAAGTTTATAAATCACTAATTTAATCTCAATACTTGTTCTAAGTATTAGTTCCCTAGGGGTGTTATATTTTATCACAAACTGGGTGGCTTAAAACAGCAGAGATTTATTCTCTCACAGCTCTGGAGTCCAGGCACGCAAAATTAGGGTGTCACCAGGGTCATTTTCCCTCTGAAAGCTCTAGAGAAGAGTCCTTCCTTGCCTCTTCCTAGCTTCTGGTGGTTGCTGACAATCCTTGGCATTCCTTGCCTTGTGGCAGTGTAACTCCAATCTCTGTCTCCAACTTTACATGGTCCTCTTCCCTCTGTGTGTGGGTCTGTGTCTCCAACTCTCTTTCTCCTTATAAGGCAACCAGTCATTGGATTTAGGGTCCACTCTAATCCAACATGACTTCATCATAAATTGACTACACCTGCAAAGACCTTACAGTGGTCCCCTCTTATCTGCAGTTTTGCTTTCCACAGTTACCCATGGTACAGTACAATAAAATATTTTGAGAAAAGAGAGAGAATATTCACATAACTTTTGTTATAGTATATTGTTATAGTTGTTCAATTTTATTATTAGTTGTTAATCTCTTATTGTGACTAATTTACAAATTAAGCTTTATCATAGGTATGTGTGTACAGGAAAAAACACAGTATATATAGAGTTTGGTATGATCTGTAGTTTCGGGCATCCCCCTATAAGGGGGACGACTACTGTATTTCCAAATAAGGTCATATTCACAGGTACCAGGGTGGATTCATGTTTTAGGGGGACACAATTCAATCTGCATCATAGGTTTATTCAGATTTTCTGTTTCGTCTTACATCAGTATTGGTTAAGTTTGTAACATTCTAGGAATTTGCCTATTTCATCAAATTCTCTAAACTGCTGGCATACACATTGTTCACTGTATTCCCCAATTCTTTTTACTTCTGACTTCCTGTATTTCATTTGTGATTAGTAACTTGAGTCTTCTATTTTTCTTGATCAGTGCTAAATTTTACCTAATTTGATATTTTTTAAAAAAGTTTTTGGTTTTGTTGATTTTCTCTATCATTTTTTTGCATTACTTCATTTCTTTCTGCTCTTGCATCTTTATTACTTCTCTCTTTCTGCCTGCTTTGGGTTTAGTTTGCTCTTCTTTTTCTAGTTTCCTAATGTGGATGACTAGGGTATTGATTTGAGATCTGCTTTTTAAATACACATCCTCTAAGTACTGCTAACTACATCTCATTCGTTTTGGTAAGTTTTAAATATTCATCTGAAACTAGTTTCTAATTTCCTTTGCCTGATCCAATAACAGCTGGGCCCCTTTGAAGGGGCATGTTGTTGCCAGTGTTTGAAGTTTGCTCCAACCCCAGGAGGGCTCTTAGCTGTCTCTTATTCTGATTATCTGTTAAACGTCTAACAGGGGAATCTCAGAGCCTACTCTGGCTCGGGAGGCTGCCCCATTCATGAATCAAATAAATAAACATTTAACAGGTCTGTCATTTCACCTGTTGCTACGAATATGATGGACCTTCCAAGTGTCTCTTAACTATTCACACAGATCTCCATCATTTTCAACACCTTTAGGTGTGAGATTTTCTAAGCCAGAGAGTTCTGGAGTTCTCTGTTTCTTTTTGTTGTTGTTGCTTGTTTGTTTAAAGACAAGATCTTGCTCTGTTGCCCAGGCTGGAGTGCAGTGGCACAATCACGGCTCACTTGCATTGCAAGCCTTGACTTCCTGGGCTAAGGCCATCCTCCTGCCTCAGCCTCCCAAGTGGCTGGGATTACAGGTGTGTGCCACCACACCAGGCTAATTTTTAAAATATTTTGTAGAGAAGCAGTCTCACTCTATTGCCCAGGTTGTTGCTGAACTACTGGCCTCAAGCAATCCTCCTGCCTTGGCCTCCCAAAGTGCTGGATTACAGGAGTGAGCCACCACACCCTGCTGGAATTGTTTGTAATGTCAACCCTTTCAATAAAATGAACCAATAAGAATAAAAAGTTTGTATGACATACAACTAACAGCTAATAAAATAGCCAGGAGATGACCAGGCACAGTGGCTTAAGCCTGTAATTCCAGTACTTTGGGAGGCCAAGACAGGCAGATCACCTGTCATGAGTTGGAGATCAGCCTGGCTAACATGGTAAAACCCCATCTCCGCTAAAAATATAAACATTAGCCGGGGGTGGTGGCACATACCTGTAATTCTAGCTACTCAAGAGGCTGAGGCAGGAGAAACGCTTGAACCCGGGAGGTGGAGGCTGCAGTGCGCCAAGATCCTACCACTGCACTCCAGACTGGGCGACAGAGTGACACTCTGTCTCAAAAAACAACAACAACAAAAAGTAAAATAGCCAAGGAGATAAGGAAAAGTTAAAGAAACCAATTCATGTCATCTCCCCTCAGCTGAATTCTAAAATAATACATTATGTATAGTATGGCAAACAACAAAAAGATGTGAAATCTTCTGTAACTCAAAAACCACTTTCTTTGCATTTATTATTCCTAATAAATTTGGGAATATTTATTATTAAAGAACAAGTTGTTGGCATAAAACTAAACAGGAGTAAAGTTGGAGATTCAGACCAAGTGCGGTGGCTCACGCCTGTAAACCCAGCACTTTTGGAGGCCAAGGCGAGCAGATCATTTGATGGCAGCAGTTTGACACCAGTCTGGCCAACATGGCAAAACCCTGTCTCTACTGAAAATACAAAAATTAGCCAGGCATGGTGGCGCATGCCTATAATCCCAGCTACTCAGGAGGCTGAGGCACGAGAATCTCCTGAACCCAGGAGGCGGAGGTTGCAGTGAGCCAAGACTGCGCCACTGCATTCTAGCCTGGGTGACAGAGTGACACTCTGTCTTAAAAAAATAAAGTTGCAGATTTCAACTGGAATTTCTATCTCCTAGGAGGAGTTGCTTCCTTCAGGATGCAGAGACTGGTCCACCTAGATTGGCTGGCTCATAGGCAGAAGTGGCTCTGTTATATAATCTACTGTGAGCTTCTTAGAAGCATATATGCCTAGAAGTCCCCAGAGCTTGTGACCCTATAGCTCTAGGGTAGAAAGCAGTCCTTAAGTTTTTAAAAAGCTCTCTCCTTAATAAACAACTGAAAAAATGAGGGAGGGATGAGAGTAGAAGAATTAAGGCATTTGTTACAGTGACACCACCATTAACCCAAAGGGTTTCCTCCATCTCTCATAGTCCTATACTGTTTGCTTAATGGACTTTTGGCTTAAATTCAGTTACACAAAAACAACATAGGTAATCTTACCTAGAGAATCAATTTAAAGATTATAAAGCTTATTATCATCTTATTTTAATCCTCTGAATCTGGATTATTTTAAAGATAACTTTATTATTTTTCTACATTAAATAAGAGTTGTTGTATTTAGAATTGTCTTGCCAAAGCTGTGAAATTTGCTAAGGTGAACATCACAACTTTTTTCCTGACAAAACACTTACCAGAAAAATATGCTAAACAAATGTTATAAAATTCTTCAATCTATGGAACTTCAAGAAACTAGAGAGCTGTAAATTGTTGAGTCAGAAGTCTTTTCAAAGTGAATTATTTCATGAACTACACAAGAGAAATCAATATTGAAAAATCCAACTGTATCTTTTTATTTGTGTTTTAATCTATTAAGAGTCTTTCGGTTGGGCACGGCGACTCATGCCTGTAATCCTAGCACTTCGGGAAACTGAGGCGGGTGCATCACGAGGTCAAGAGTTCAAAACCAGCCTGATCAACATGGTGAAATCCCCTCTCTACTAAAAATACAAAAATTAGCCAGGCGTGGTGGCATGCACCTGTAATCCCAGCTACTCAGGAGGCTGAGGCAGAATTGCCTGGACCCAGGAGACGGAGGTTGAGTGAGCCCAGATCGTGCCACTGCACTGTAGCCTGGGCAACGGAGCGAGACTCCATCTCAAAAAGAGTCTTTCCATCTGTAAATTGAAACCAATTCCATTTAAGCTACTAACTTTATATTAACTTAACCAGGGACTTGTATTCTTTTGTCTTTTATTCCTCTATACAAATAAAGGTTTCACCATTTATCAATAAAAATTTATAAGCCACAATCATCTATAGTTTCATTTTTCTTAAAGCAAATATATTGCACGGAAATCCTACAAGGTTTATGCTTTTATAAATAATGCTTGTTTTTCTCATTCTCTGGAAGATCTTGAAAAAAGCTACCTTGTACACAAAGCCATAAAGTAAAAACAACTAGTATTCTCAACAATCTTAGCTATGAACTGCCAATCATTTGATATATTCCCCTAAAAAACACATATGCAGACATATTAACTTAAAAAAATTAAATGAGATTCACACTGAAGATCATTTTACCTATTCTCAATTAGGATTTTCTTTCTTACATCGTTGCATATTCTTCAAAAACACTTATCTTAATAAATGTACCATAATTTGCAATTAGACCAGTTTTTTATTTTGTTACTATAACTGTGCATTTTAATGAATTTGTTCCAGACTCTCATTATTTCCTTGGGATAGATTACTATAAGAGAAACCATGAATCAAAAGAAACAATTTCTTCCTTTCTTGAAACATATTTGTTTCAAGAAAGTTATACCAATTTGTATTCCCGCTTGCAGTGTTGGGGGTACTATGTTGTCACACTTGTAGACATCACATTTCATTGGTATAAAATGATTCTTTGGCCCAGGCACGGTGGCTCACGCCTGTAATCCCAGCACTCTGGGAGGCCGAGACGGGTGGATCACGAGGTCAAGAGATCGAGACCATCCTGGCCAATATGGTGAAACCCCATCTCTACTAAAAATACAAAAATTAGCCAGGCGTGGTGGCGTGTGCCTGTAGTCCCAGCTACTCAGGAGGCTGAGGCAGGAGAATTGCTTGAACCCGGGAGGCGGAGGTTGCAGTGAACCGAGATTGCACCACTGCACTCCAGCCTGGGAACAGAGCAAGACTCCGTCTCAAAAAATAAAAATAAATAAAATAAAATAAAATAAAATAAAAAAGTTTCCTTGTTTCAATTTGCACTTCTCTGATTACTGGTAAGGATCAATAGGTTTTAATGGTTTATTGTTCTTATATAGTTTTTTTCCTTTCCTATGAGTTTACTGGAAGCAATATAATGATTAACCAATAATTCTAGCACCATCTACTGAATAACAATTTCCCAAGCAATGTTTGAGGGTACTTTTTATAAAATCATCATAATAGTTCTATAAACATTAATTTCATTTTTATTTATTTTTCAAATCTATCATCAGTAGCATATTTTTAAAATTACGTAAGTCTTGGTATTTAGGAAGGAAAATCCCCTCTCATTATTTATATCTTTAAGATATCCTGGCCATTCTAGCTTTATTCTTCAGATTATATTTAAAATCACTTATAAAGAAAGATCAAAGACCTAGATTAGTGAATGCTGCTATCCCCCCAGCAAAAGCTCCCCAAAGACATACAATGTGTTTTTGATCACAATAGCATTATACCTAGAAAGTAATTCAGAAAGAGTAATATCCTTAAAATATTCAGTCTTCTCTTTTAGGAACTGCTTTAAATTTACCCAAGTGGACTTTAATGGATTTCAAAGTTTATTCACATAGTTACCACGTGTTTATTATCTTACTTTTTTCTTGTCATTACGAAAAGGATTTTTCTTTTACTTCCTAACTGCTGCTGCTGCTGAAACAAATGAAGAATGTATTTACATATGTTTGTATATAAAATTTAATTCTGTATACAGCTTTCAGGGGAAAGTATAGGTCATCTATCTTCAGGTTGTTATGTTCTCTGGTAGACTCACTACTTTGTGTCCACTTCCCAATATCCTTTAAGTAATTTCTTTTAAAGGAGTTGTGGAAGGTGGTAGGGAGAAGCAGAGAGAAAAAGAGCTATAGGAACTACCAATGCTGCCAGGCGCAGTGGCTCATGCTGCTAATCCCAGCACTTCGGGAGGCCGAGGCGGTGGATCATTTGAGGTCAGGAGTTTGAGACCAGCCTGGCCGACATGGTGAAACCCCATCTCTACCAAAAATACAAAAAAATTGCCCAGGCATGGTGGTGTGCACCTGTAGTCCCAGCCACTCAGGAGGCTGATGCAGAAGAATTGCTTGAACCTGGGAGGTGGAAGTTGCAGTGAACCAAGATGACACCACTGCACTCTAGCCTGGGAAACAGAGCAAGACTTCATCTCAAAGAAAAAAAAAAAAAAAAAACTACCAGTGCTTTGTGGTGTCACCATCCATCACCCAAAACAGGGAGGAGATACAATACTAAATGGGCTGAGATACTTTCCAACAGGAAAAGCTTTAATAATAATATTATAAATAATATTTGTCATAATTTGTAATAATAGTAAAAGCTTTACAAATATACACTTTTATTATCTAATATGAGCCTTTATTATGTTTTCTAGGAAGGGCTATAAAATATCTAAAATACATTTTCAAATATGGAGTATGTCTAGCCCATTTTGTGCTGCTATAATAAAACTCCTGAGAGTAAGTCATTTATAAATAACAGAAGCTTATTTTCTCACAGTCTGGAACCTGGAATTCCACGATCATGGCAACAGCATTCGGTGTCTGGTGAAGGCCTTCTTGCTGTGCTCTCATATGGCAGAAGGCAGAGAAGGGAAGTAAGCTAGCCTAACCCTGCACCAAGCCCCTTTTTTAATTCCATTAAGAAGGAAGGAGTCTTTATGGCCTAATCACCTCTTAAAAGGCCCCACCTCTTAATACTATCACATTGGCAACACCTGAATTTTGGAGAGGACCCATTCAAAGCACAGCAGTTTACTCTATGCTTTTCTCCACAATTTAGAGTAGCTCTCTCTCAAAGCCACTAGAAATGCTTTAGGAAGTTATTCAGGTTGAAGGGAAATGACAGTATAAAAATACTGCTGAGAGAAATTAAAAACGAATACAGGTGAGATAAACTATGTAAACTGAAATACTACTATTGACGTGGCAATTCTTTCCAAATTAATCTAAGTTTCAATACAGTCCTAATCAAAATCCTAAAAGGCTTTTTCAAGAATTGGTAAGATGATTATAAACTTTATAAAGAAAGATCAAAGACCTAGATTAGCAAAACAAGTTTGAAAAACTAAAAAATCAGAAGACTCATACTACTAGATTTCTACATATAAAGATATAATAAAGACACTGTGGTATTGGTGTAAGGATAGACATATAGATCAATGGCACACAACACACGCACAACTCACTTTATTGCACTTGGCAGATACTGTGTCTTTCACAAATTAAAGGTTTGGGGCAACCCTGTGTCGACCAAGTCTAGCGGTGCCATTTTCCCAAGAGCATATGGTCACTTTGTGTCACATTTTTGTGATATTTGCAATATTTCAAACTTTTTAATGATTACTATTCATAGTGGTGATTCCTAATCAGTGATTTTTTATGTTACTGTAGTTAATTATTTTGAAGTCCCACACACTGCACCTGTATAAGATGGTGAACTAAACTGATGTTAGGTGTTCTGATCCACTGAACACCTGTTCCCTTGCCTTTCTCCCTCTCCTCCGACCTCCTATTCCCTGAGACACAACAATATACAAATTAGGCCAGTTAATATACTTTACAATGACCTCTAGTGTTCAAGTGAAAGGAAGAGTTGCATGTCTCTCACTTTAAATCAAAAGCTAGAAATGATTGAGCTTAGTGAGGAAGGCATGCTGAAAGCTGATAGGTCAAAACATAGGTCTCTAATGTCAGTTAGCCAACTTGTGGATGTAAAGGAAAAAGTTCTTAAGGAAAATTAGACGCGCTACTCCAGTGAACACAAAAATGACAAGAAAGTAAAACAGCTTTATTGCTTATATGGAGAAAGTCTGAGTGGTCTGGATAGAAGATCAAACTAGCCACAACATTCTCTTAAGCCAAAGCCTAATCCAGAGCAAGGCTCTAACTCTCTTCAATTCTATGAAGGCTGAGAGGCGAGGAAGCTACCGAAGAAAAGCTGGAAGCTAGCCGAGGTTGGCTCACGAGGTTTAAGGAAGCGAAGTCATCTCTATAACAACAAAAGTGCAAGGTGAAGTGGCAAGTGCTGATACAGAAGCTGCACCAAGTTATCCAGAAGATCACTCTAAGATCACTGATGAAGGTGGCTACACAAAACAACAGATTTTCAACGTAGACAAAAAGGCCTCATACTGGAAGAAGATGCCAGCAAGGACTTTCATAGTTAGAGAGGACAAGTTAATGCCTGGCTTCAAAGCTTCAAGAACAGGTTGACAAGATTGTTAGAATCTAATGCAGTGGTGACCAAAGTTGAAGCCAATGCTCATTTACGATTCCCCAAATTCGAGGGCCCTTAAGAATTACACTAACTCTACATTGCCTGTACTCTATAAACAGAACAACAAAGCCTGGATGACAGCACACGTGTTTATATTATGGTTTACTGAATATTTTAAGTCCACAGTTAAGACCTACTGCTCAGGAACAAAAAAGATTCCTTTAAAAATATTACTGCTCATTGATAATCCACCTGGTCATGCAAGAGCTCTGATGGAGATGTACAAGGAGATTAATGTTGTTTTCATGCCTACTAACACAATACCCATTCTGCAGCCCATGTATCCAAGAGTAATGCTGACTTTCAAGTCTTGTTACTTAAGAAGTACATTTTGCAAGGTTATAGCTGCCATAGCTAGTGATTCCTCTGAAGGATCTGGGCAAAGTAAATTAAAAACTTTCTAAGTAAATTAAAAACTTTCTGGAAAAGATCTGCCATTCTAGATGCCATTAAGAACATTCGTGATTCAAGAGAGGAGAACAAAATATAAATATTAACAGGAGTTTTGAAGAAGCTGATTCAAACCCTCATGGATGACTTGGAGAAGTTCAAGATGTCAGTGGAGGAAGGACCTGCAGATATGGTGGAAATGACAAGAGAACTTGAAGTGGAGTCTTAAGATGTAACTTAATTGCTGCAATCTCGTGACAAAACTTGAAAGGGTGAAGAGCTGCTTGTTATGGATGAGAAAACAAAAAAGTCGTTTATTTTTTATTTATTTATTTTTTTTGAGATGGAGTCTTGCTCTGTCGCCCAGGCTGGAGGGCAGTGATCTTGGCTCACTGCAAACTCCACCTCCCGGGTTCACGCCATTCTCCTGCCTCAGCCTCCAGAGTAGCTGGGACTACAGGCGCCCACCACCACGCCCGGCTATTTTTTTATATTTTTAGTAGAGATGGAGTTTCATCATGTTATCCAGGATGGTCTCGATCTCCTGACCTCATGATCTGTCCGCCTCGGCCTCCCAAAGTGCTGGGATTACAGGCGTGAGCCACCGCGCCCGGTCCTTATTTTTTTTTTAAATGAGTCTACATCATGTTTTGAAGAAAGTGGTTTCTTACGATGGAATCTAAGTGAAGATGCTGTCAACATTGTTGAAATAACAACAAAGGATATAGAATATTAAGCAAACTTAGCTGACACAGCAGCAATGGGGTTTGAGAGAATTGGCTCCAATTTTGAAAGAAGTTCTACTGCAGGTAAAATGCAAACAGCCTCTTATGCTACAGAGAAATCTTTCCTGAAAAGAAGTTAATCCATGCAGCAAACTTCACTGTTGTCTTCTTTTAAGAAATTGCCACAGCCACCCCAACTTTCAGCAAACACCAACTTGATCAGTTGGCAGCAGTCAACATCAAGACAGGACCTTTCACCAGCAAAAAGATTCCAATTCACTGAAGGCTCACATAATTGTTAGCAATTTTCAACAATAAAGCATTTCTTAAGTTATATACATTGTTTCTTTATATATAATGCTATTGCACACTTAACAGACTACAATATAAACATAACTTTCATATGCACTGGGAAACCAAAAAAATCATGTGACTTGCTTTATTGTGACATTCGCTTTATTATGATGGTCTGGAACCCAATCCACATTATCTCTAAGGTATGTCTGTAGGGTCCAGAAATATACCAACATGTATATGGTCAAATGACTAAACAAAGATGTCAAGGTAATTCAATGTGGCAAAAGACAGTCTTTTCAACAAATGGTGCTAGAACAAATAGATTTTCTTTTGGAATATAAAACCTCAACTCCTACCTCACACCATATAGAAAAATTAAATAGAAATGGATCAGAGATCAAAATATAACAGTTACTACTAAACTTTTAGAAGAAAACATGAGATTTTCTTTTGCATTTGACATAGGCAAAGATTTTTTTGAACAGGACATTAAAAAACATAAATTTGAAGAGAAAAAGATTGATAAACTTCATTGAGATAAAAAAAACTGCTTTTCAAATGACTCAAAGAAAAAGACAAGCCTCAGAGAAAATATTTGTATAACATACCTGACCAAAGGGTTTATATAAAATATATAAAGAATTATTATAACTTATAATAATGTTTTTTAAAATTGGTAAAAGATTCAAACAAATGCATCAATAAAATATATAGATGGACAGGATGCTCAACCTCACCAGTTATCAGGGAAATAAAAATTAAAACCAAAATGAGATACCACTACACACACCCACTAGAATGGCTTATGTTAAAAAGACTGATGATACCAATGTTGGCAAGATGAGGAACTCTGGAAGTCTCATACACTGCTGATGGAAAACACAAAATGGTTCAGTCACTTTGGTAAACCGTATCATAATATAACATTAAACATATACTTACAATACCACTCAGTAATTCCAACTCTAGATATTGATCCCAAAGAAATGAAACAATATGTCCACAAAAAGATGTACACAATTAAGTCATAATAATCAACATCTGGAAACAACTCAAAAGTCCATTAAAAAAGTTTAATGATAAACTAGCATATCCATGCTATGGAGAACTACTCAGCAATAAAAAGGAACAAAAGCTTATATACAAAAACAAAAATAAATCCCAAAAAATTATGCTAACAAAAAGAAGTCAAACATAAAAAAACTATGTATTTTATGATTCCTATTATATAAAATTCTAGAAAAGGTAAAACTCATGATTGTGCGGGTCTGGGAGTCTGGGAAGGGGACTGACTATAAAGGGCACATACAAACTTCTTAGGGTGAGGGAAATGGCCTGTGTCTCTCACTATGCTGGTTAGACAACTGTATACATTTACCAAAATTCATCTAATTGTACTCTTTGGATGAATTTTATTGTACATAAACACTATCTCAATGCCTAAATATCATTAAAAATAGGTTCAGGGTATTAAAGATACTGAATATATCACTGACTTTCAACTCCTGAACTAATCACTTGAAATCAAAGAAATGATTTTTGCTTGTAATTTTAGTGTCACAAAGATACATGTCACAAAGATATGTGATTATTTTCAAAACTTCACTTGACTATCTTTCCCCTAAAAAGCAAGCGTACTTTTAACTTGAAAACCTACATATTTTACTTTCCATAAATTTCTTTGCACAGTATTCTGAAAGGATATGCTGTTAGTGGCTATGAGTTAATGACATATCAGTATTTTTGCTACCACCAAAAAATACAAATCAAGATAAGGAGGCTATTGCCCAGTGGCTGATGTTTGTGAATGAAGCTGTAGGCAGATGGACAAAAAAGGGGGTATGTGTATCAACAATTCCTCACCAAAGGAACCAGATCTCTTTAGAAAAATGGATTCCATTGTTAGAGCAGGAAAAGGACAAGATGAACTTAGAACATCTTGTAACAGAATGTAAGAGGTGCTCATAAAAAGCCTGGGACATGTCAAAAGGACACAGAAGGTGGTCTGAAAGGGGCTTCCACTGACCAAATATGAAACATTAACAGATAACTTATTGCATAGAATAAGAATCCTGACTTCAAACTGACACAGGAAAGGGACGGGTCTTCCTCAAAGTATAAAGCCAACTAAAAAATATAGAAGAAATAAAAGGATGAAGAAATTACCATTTTCCATCTATCAGAGCAACCGATTTAGGCAAGAAACTATCACCGATACTAAAACTAAAATGGATCAAAGTTTGATGAGATAAGCTGTTTACACAGCCTCAAAATATCTCCCCACAAATAACTTATTTACTATAAAGGGGAAAATAGTAATATTTCAGTGGAGAAACCTGGCAGACATCAACTCACCAAGTGATCAAAGTTAACATCACACATACACACGCTAAAATAGAATAAAATAAAATAAAATAAGTAAAAACACAGTTAACATCACCTGATTAAACTGACATTGTATGCTTCATGATATGATGCATAAAGGAGGATATATCACTTAATTAATAATTTCACTTATTTATTATGAACTTAATCATAAAGAAACATCAGAAAAACCTAAATTAAGAGAAATTCTACAAAATAAATGTTCTACCCTATTAAAAAATGTCATTGTCATTAAAAATAAA
This sequence comes from Hylobates moloch, assembly GCF_009828535.3. Taxonomy (NCBI): domain Eukaryota; kingdom Metazoa; phylum Chordata; class Mammalia; order Primates; family Hylobatidae; genus Hylobates; species Hylobates moloch. The sequence continues at coordinate 36,743,606 of NW_026652278.1, forward strand.
TAAAAGGGCTGGGCCCAGTGGCTCATGCCTGTAATCCCAACACTTTGAGAGGCCGAGGCAGGTGGATCACCTGAGGTCAGGAGTTCAAGACCAGCCTGGCCAACATGGTGAAACCCCATCTCTACTAAAAATACAAAAATTAGCCGAGCATGGTGGCGCACAACTGTAGTCCCAGCTACTCAGGAGGCTGAGGCAGGAGAACCACTTGAACCTGGGACGCGGAGGTTGCTGTTAGCCGAGATTGCGTCACCGTACTTCAGCCTGGGCAACAGTGAAACTCCATCTCAAAAAATAAATAAATAAAAATAAATAAATAAATAAATAAATAAATAAATAAATAAATAAATAAAAAATAAATAAATAAATAAATAAATAAATAAATAAATAAATAAATAAATGGTTGAGGAACCATTCTAGACTAAAGGAGACTAAACAGTAGTGGAAATCAAATTTAATGAGTGATGCTAAATTGGATTTTAAACTAAGAAGGGAGAATATAAAGGTCACTGGGATAATCAGTAAAATTTGAGTAAGATTCATATATTATGTAATATTATATCAGGGTTAACTTTCCTGACTTTGGAAACTATATAGTGTGGTTCAGTAAGCAGATATCCTTGTTCTTAGGAAAAAAAGGGAAATACACACTGAAATATTTAAGAGTAAAGAGGTCTGAGGGGTGTGATGTCCACAACTTATTTTCATATGGCTCAAGAAAATGCCTGCGTTGTAAAGTAGTAATTATGACAAGAACAAAAATGATTAAATAATAAGGCAAATATGGCAAAATAACAATTGGTGAATCTAGGTGAAGGGTATATAGGTATTTTTGTACTATTCCTGCAACTTTTCTGTAAGTGTGAAATTACTTCAAAATAAAAAATTTTTTAAAGTGGCTGGGCACAGTATAATCCCAGCACTTTGGGAGGCTGCCACGGGTGGATCGCTTGAACTCAGGACTTTGAGACCAGCCTGGGCAACATGGCAAAACCCCATCTCTACAAAAAATACAAAAAACAAACAAACAAACAAACCAAAAAAAAAAAAAAAAAAAAACAAATTAGCTGGGCGTAGAGGCATGCGCCTGCAGTCCCAGCTACTTGTGGGGCTGAGGCTGGAGGATGACTTGAGCCCAGGAGGTTGAAACTGCAGTGAGCCGAGATCGCGTCATTGCACTCCAACCTGGGTAACAAAGTGAAACTGTCTCAAAATAAAAGTAAGGTGGACAAAGACTGAGCCCGACTTGTCTCCCACAAGACAGTTTCCTTTGTTTCTCCTCCACCTTCTCCTCCATAATCCCAGCTGTCCTGCCATTAACTTATATTTGCTTCTGGTACAGGTACTGGTACCTGATTTGAGGATGAAGAGAAAGAGAATAAAAGCAGCATGTGGAAGTTAATGACTTTCAGGCTTCTCTTAATATCTCGAGAACCTGGTGAAGATATTAAAAACAGAGTACACAATTTTCTGTCAAGAGCCAGAGAGTAAATATTTTAGGTTTTACAGGCCAGATAGAGTCTCTGTTGCTTACTCTGAGTTGCTTACAACTCTTTAGCTTGTGGGTATTATAAAAACAGCCTGTGGGCTAGATTTAGTGACAAGCCTTAGTTTGTTGACCCCTGATAAGGAGAACTGTTAGATTCCTCCAAGAACTGTAACAGAAATAGCTCCAATGGTCCCTGAAATAGCAAAGATATCACTGAATAAGCAAAGCTACAAAATTATGTCAGCATGGAATCTAGTCCTTAGGGCAATAAATAGTTAATATGGTTAAATTTTTAACAATAAAGATGAACATTTCTGAAAGTTTCTTTTGTAGATCTAATATCTGTCACCTTGTGAGTTTAGATGTGCTTTGGGTGATAAGATTAAAGGAGGAGGATGCTTACTTACATAGTTACTTATTTTCTGTTTGAGAGGTAAAACCTCAAGAGAGGAAACAAGAGGATAGAATGCAGTTTCAATAATAAGGGTAGGACAGCCTAGACTGCACAAGTGTGACAATAGGATGACATTTTAATGCCACCCCTGTCTAAACTCAGTGCTTGGATTCTCCAAATTTAGATAATATTGTTTTAAATTCATACTATAGGATATAGAAAATTTGGGAATTAAAAGCATGTGTACACATGCAGGTTTGTAACAATTATGTTAGCAAGGCCTCCCCGAATAGACAGATCATGGGCCTATAGCTACAGCCATATCTGCTACTGACATTTCAAGCAACGAGCTAAAAAGAGCTGACATGACTCATTGATTTAAATGCCACTTTCCTACATCTTATTACTTTAAATGCCAACAAGTCTTAGGGGAAATGTCTCCACCACTTAAATGTCTATACACTTTAAGGTCAATTATCTAACAGAAAACCTTACTTTGCTTAAATTATTGCTTTTTACATAAACAAAGTATGAATTGTGCTTAATATAATCTTTGCCATATGTCAATGTTACCACTGACTGTCAAGCAGACTACCAAGTTAATGAATAGAAAACCAAAAAGCCTGACACTAGACACACTTGAAGAGTTAAATATGGCATTCAAAATGTACAAACCTACCACAAATGACTCGTCAATATATGTAATTATTATTACTGCTCATAGAAATTAAGCCTAAAGGGTAAGCAGCAAATGGCTATTACCACCATTACACTAGTTAATTGACCAGTATCGATAATCAGCATTTGCTGTTGATAGTTTTATCCATTACACATGTATAGTTTTTAATAAGATTAAACGAAAAAAGCAAACCACCCCCACAGATAATACCAAGCGTTTCTTTATGCCTCTATTGGTTGGAAATTCAAAGTTTATACTACTCCCAATATTCATGCTCAGCCCAATCTCAATCAGAAGGTTCCCTGAATTTCAATCTGATCTTCATAATGACTTTGGCTAAGACTATTACAAATGCAAGAATATCCAACTGCATATTTGAGGCAATCGCATTATAAAGCCTGGCTGAGAGTAATTTTGCCGTTTTCTAAATTCCTATGGGACTTTCTGCTATTCTGACAGCAACAGTCATTAACTTGTGTATTTACTTCTATTTTTAATCTCCTCCACCAGACTGTAAATTCCTTGAAAATAATATCTGTGGCTAAAACTTCTTTCTTTCACTTATAGCATCTTTATTGATCCCACAGTGGCTGGTGCCTTTGATGTAGTAAGAATGAAATATATAGTTGTTGATTTTAAATTTAGAAAAAAAATAACTTAGGAAATTTTTTTAATAATATATAAGAAATAAAAAGGCAAAGACTTAATATTGCTAGCAGATACAATCCAAAATGATCTACACATTTAATGCAATCCTTATCAAAATCCCAATGGCGTTTCTGGCAGAAAAAAAATCCACCCTGAAGTTTCAAGAGATCCCAAGTTGCCAAAACAATACTGAAAAAGAAAAACATTCTGGGTTTGACACCTCCTGATTTCAAAACTTATTACAAAGCTACAGGAATCCCTCCCAGAATGTGGTGCTAGTAGACATTCAACAGACACATAGACTAATGAAATAGAAATAGACAGTCCAGGAATAAACGCTCAGATGTGGTCAGATGATTTCCTACAAGAGTACCAACACCATTCAACGGGAGAAACAATTCTTCTCAACAACTGGTGTTGGGAAATATGGGCATCCACATGCTGCTAATGAAGCTGGGCTGGGGGCCGTGGCTTACACCAGTAATCCCCGCTCTTTGGAAGGCCAAGGCAGGTGGAGTTTGAGACCAGCCTGGCCAACATGGTAAAACCCCATCTCTACTAAAAATACAAAAAAATTAGCCAGGTGTACCTGTAATCCCAGCTACTCTTATGGCTGAGGCACAAGAATCGCTTGGATCTGGGATACAGAGGTTATGGTGAGCCAAGATTGTGCCACTGTACTCCAGCCTGGGAGATAGAGCGAAACTCTGCCTCCAAAAGATAAAAATAAAAATTAATATTAAATAAAGAATGAAGCTGGATCCTTGCCGTACACCGTATATAAAAATTTACTCAAAATAGATTGAAGACCTAACTGTAAGAGCTAAAACTATAAAACTTTTAGAAGAAAACAGGGGGAAAGCTTCATGACACCGGATCTGGCAATGATTTTCTGTATACAACTCCAAAAGAACAGACAACAAAAGTAAAAATAGATAAATTGAATTAAATCAAAATTTTACATTTTGTGCATCAAAGGACACAACAGAGTGAAAAAATAAATTATAAAATGAGAGATAATCTGCAAATTATATATCTGATATGGGGTTAATATTAAGAACATAAAGGCTGGGGGTGGTGGCTCACATCTGTAATCCCAGCACTTTGGGAGGCCAAGGAGGAAGGACAGCATAAGCCTAGGAGTTCTAGGATTCTAGGAGTTCTTGAGTCTAGGAGTTCACGACCAGCCTGGGCAACATGACAAGGCCCCATCTCCACAAAAAATTTAAAAATTAGCCAGGCCTGTGGTGGCAAGTGCCTGTGGTCTCAGCTGCTTGGGAGGCTGAGGCAAGAGGATTTACATGTGCCCAGGAGGTCACGGCTGCAGCAAGCAGTGTTTGCACCACTGTACTCCAGCCTGGGCAACAGAGTAACATCCTGTCTCCCACCCACCACCCCCCCAACCCTGGCCCAAAACAACAACAGCAACAACTACTATATATATACTATATCTATATAGTGTGTGTATATATATACTAAATCTATATAGTATAAATAGTGTGTATATATATCTATATAGTGTGTGTCTATACATAGTGTGCGCGTATATATATATATATATATATATATATGAATGAAGAACTACAATTTAACAAGAAACAACCCAATTCAAAAATGGGCAAAGAACTTCAACAAGACATTTCTTTAAACATGATATACAAATGACCAACAATCACACGAAAAGCTGTTCAACACTATGAATCACTAGGGAACTGCAAATCAAAACCACAATGAGATACTACTTCACGTTCATTAGCAGGGCTACTATTAAAAAAAAGATATACCCACAGAAGAAAACAAATGAGGGCAACAATGAGGAAAAATTGGAACCCTTTAGCTCTGCTGGTAGCACTGTAAAATGGTGCAGCTGATGTGGCAAAGTCTGATAATTCCTCAAAAACTTAAAAACAGGATTACCATATGATCCAACAATTCCATTTCTAGGTATACACAAAAAAGAACTGAAAGCAGGATCTCAAAGAGATACCTGTATACCCATGTTCATAGCAGAATTATTTATAACAGCCAAGAGGTGAAAGCAACCCAAGGGTCCACTGATGGACGGATGAACAAAATGGGATATATACATAAGTGGAATATTGTTCTGCTTTAAAAAGGAAGGAATTCTGACATATACAACAATATAGAAAAACATAAGGACACTATCTTAGGCAAAACAAGTCAGTCACAAAATGACAAATACTATATGATTCTACTTATATATCTGGAATAAGCAAACTCATTGAGACAAAAAGTAGAATAGTGGTTGCCAGGGACTAAAGAGAGGAGGAAATGGGAGAGTTACTGTTTAATGGACAGAGTTTCCATTTTACAAGACGAAGAGAGTTCTGGAGACTGGTTGCACAACAATGCAAGTACTTAACTACTGATCTTGTACACCTAAATATGGTTAAGATAGTAAATGTTATGTATATTTTACTGTAATTTAAAAAATAAAAAGGTACAATCCATGAAGAAAACGCAAATAATTTCAAAAAAAATGGAGACCTAATAAAAGGGGAAGGGGGGAAGAGAAGCAGAACAAATACAAGCTTTCATAATCGAGGGGAAAGAACAAAGAAAGTCTAATGTGCATATACCAGTTCATAAGAAAGAAAAGAAAAAAGTGAGACCTACACTCAAGGGCAGAAAGAAAGAAAATACTGACTCTATTAAGACATTCAAATGAAACACTGAGGCTCTATGTAACTCTAACCCTAATTTTTATATAAGTAGGCATATTCTAAACTTACTCAGATCACTGATTAATTCTAAGAATCTCCTTAAGCAAGCTATCGAAAACAGATTTTCAGAGAATCACATAATTTTAGAGTTGAAAGGTACCTCAATGTGTATACATTCCAACTGCCTCATGGTTTTTACACTGACAAAATATAAAATACAAAAATAAGATTTTGTTTAATATCTAGACTTCAGTAGTTTTTTACACTTAACACACTGCTAGAGGTAAGGAAATCTTATTATTTTTCTTGAAACTTTACCTTTTTTGTTGCTGGTGTAACTAGAAAACTTTGAGCAGTGCTGCAGATGAGAGAAGTACAGTTACTACGGCCTATTGCACCTTACTATTGAGAGTTTCTCACCAGTCACTGCTCTCACTGTGAGGGCAAAGTCAGTTGGCCGCGGTTCTTATATTCAGGCATTCATGCCTCATTTAATTCCTACCAACTGTAACTCCTGAAGTTACACTGACTATATTCTAATTCCAGTAGGAATCTCCTACCAATGTTCCGTAACTAATATCCTGTTGGTTCTCTTACAATCTTGCCTTTTCCAACTGTTCCCTCCTTTTAAGTTTTAATTTCTTCATCTCAGCTTCTTCTATGAGTACAGTACTTAAGCTTCTCCCTTTAACTCCCAAAATCTTTACTTAAATCCTTTGCCTATTCTTCTATGGTGCTGTTTTCATCATTCCTTTCACTGGCAACTTTTCAAGCTAGTAGCATATATTCATTTCTTAACTCCCACCAACACCCACATATTCATCAATGCTGTCAGACTTATAGTCTGTCCCTCACAACCAGAATTCTTGAGAACCTATTCTCTCAAAGCCCACTGTACTACGTTTTGAGGGTACTTGCTCAACCCATCTGAGGTCCATTCTGGGAAATGGTACAGGAGTCCACGTTAGTTTGACAAACATGACAACCCATCCCCTCAGTCATTATTGAGTATGGGGCCAGGAAAACAACTGATACAAAATGGGTAACTCATTTATTTTATGACTCTTACTTGTAATCTGATTCTTACTTCCTAAAATGAAGGTCTTCTATAAAACTCAGTATTTTGTGCTTTACTCCTCAGAAACTTAGTTTGCTCAAATAATCCAATCATGTTTTCAGAAACCCTCTCCAATATATCTTCACCCCAGACCTTTTATTTCAACTCATTTCCCACAATCCTGTCTACTGGACACTTCCAATTAAATGTTCACTCTCACCTCAAAATGCTTTGAGCTATTGCTTTTGCCACTCACAGTTTCCCCAATATTCCACAAGCCAAGAGGAGACCAGGTCTTTTACTTCTCTGTTATCCTCTCTGGCCAAACACAGAACCACACATTTAATAAACCTGCCAAATGATTAGTCTATTCATTGACTCTGACTACATAAAACTGAACAAGGCAGTCAACAATTAATGATTTCTCCTTGCCTGTCTTTTTTGCAAACAACTCTACAAATTGGAAGAGAAAAAATAAACTCTTTGATATTTCATGGAATCTCTTACTGAGCACTGATTCATATCAAGCAGTTTTCTTTAATCCTAAATAATCTATACCAAACATCTCTGGAAATTTAACAAGGTTAGACCCAGCAATTTAGATTTGTACAATTAACTGAGCATCTAATTAACATGTATTAATTTGTGATATCTATTTAACTCTGCATTCTATTTAAATCTCACATAGAGACTGGGCACAGTGGCTCAGACCTGTAATCTCAGCACTGTGGGAAGCCAAGGCAGGCAGATCACTTGAGGTCAGGAGTTCAACACCAGCCTGGCCAACATGGTGAAACCCCACCTCTACTAAAAATACAAAAATTAGCTGGGTAGGGTGGCGTGCGCCTGTAGTCCCAGCTACTCAGGAGGTTGAGGCATGAGAATTGCTTGAACCCAGGAGGTGAGGGTTGCAGCGAGCTAAGATCGTGCCACCGTACTCCAGCTTGGGAGACAGAGCAAGACTCCGTCTCAAAAAAATAAATAATTTTATATATATAAAATTAACTAGACTTCAGTAGTTTTTTACATTTAACACACTGCTAGAGATAAGGAAATCTTATTATTTTTCTTGAAACTTTACCTTTTTTGTTGCTGGTGTAACCAGAAAACTTTGAGCAGTGCTGCAGATGAGAGATGTACAGTTACTACGGCCTATTGCACCTTACTATTGAGAGTTTCTCACCAGTCACTGCTCTCACTGTGAGGGCAAAGTCAGTTGGCCGCGGTTCTTATATTCAGGCATTCATGCCTCATTTAATTCCTACCAACTGTAACTCCTGAAGTTACACTGACTATATTCTATATATAAAGGATATATATATATATATATATATATATATCCTTTAAATATCTCATAGGTGTTTCTTTCTCACTCCTGATAGAAACTATATCAAAATTTTGTCTTCCATAGTTCCTTTTATATCATAGGTAAATACTTATTGATTTGTAGTATTCTGGTGTAAGATGAGAGGCAAGTCACACTGAGCAGGTTTGAATATGCCCAAAATAACACACTCAACATAAATACATGTTGAAGAATACAATATAAAAGTAACAACTAGATTTATCATCTGCTTGCTCTTAATATAAACTTTCAAGGGGGCCGGGTGCGGTGGCTCACGCCTGTAATCCCAGCACTTTGGGAGGCCGAGGCAGGTGCATCATGAGGTCAGGAGATCGAGACCATCCTGGCTAAGAAGGTGAAACGCCATCCCTACTAAAAACACAAAAAGTTAGCCAGGAGTGGTGGCGGGCACCTGTAGTCCCAGCTACTCGGGAGGCTGAGGCAGGAGAACTGGGTGAACCCAGGAGGCAGAGCTTGCAGTGAGCCCAAATTGCACCACTGCACTCCAGCCTGGGCAACAGAACGAGACTCCGTCTCTAAATAAATAAATAAATAAAAACTTTCAATGGGAACAGTGTGAAGAAGAGGTGAGAATGACCCTCGGACTACCAAAGGCCATGCACCACTACATCCTGCGCCTAGCACCTACATCCTGCCGCCGTTGCTGCCAATATGCCTAGAGAAAGGCTGAAGGGGATGCTAAAGGAGATAATGCCAAGGTAAAGGACGAACCACAGAGAAGATCTAAAAGGTTGTCTGCTAACCCTGCTCCTCCAAAGCCAGAGCCCAAGCTTCAAAAGGGCCCTGCAAAGGAGGAAGAGAAGGTACCCAAAGGGAAAAAAGGAAAAAGCTGATGCTGGCAAGGAGGTGAATAACCGTGTAGAAAATGGGAAATGCCAAATCAGACCAGGCACAGAAAGCTGAAGGTGCTGCAGATGCCGGGTGAAGTGTGTGTATTTTTGATAACTGTGTACTTCTGGTGACTGCATAGTTTGAAATTCTATTTTTTACCAAGTTTCTTAAAAATGCAGAATTTTGTTTTGTTTTGTTTATTTATTTAGGAGACGGAGTCTTGCTCTCTCCCCAGGCTGGAATGCAGTGGCGCAATCTCGGCTCACTGCAACCTCCGCCTCCTGGGTTCAAGTGATTCCCCTGCCTCAGCCTCCCAAGTAGCTGGGACTATAGGCACACGTCACCATGCCTGGCTAATTTTTTTGTATTTTTAGTAGAGACAGGGTTTCACCATGTTGGCCAGGATGGTCTCGATCTCTTCACCTTGTGATCTGTCTGCCTCGGCCTCCCAAAGTGCTGGGATTACAGGCGTGAGCCTCCGCGCCTGGCTTATTTACTTACATATTTTTTAAAGCTATGCTGTGAGCACACAGAATACTTCATTGTCGTTTTTGGGGGAAGGGGCATAGGTCACTAATAGAATGTCTCCAAAGCCAGACTGTTGCAGGGAAACACCTTTCCCTTCTAGTTTTGAGAGACTTCCTCTTGGCTCCCAGGAGGTGGGATTCCCTGACTTTGATACACGTGGGCACCGTGGCACAAAAGTCTTGTGGTATAGAAAAACAAATGCATTTTTATGTCTTCTTCTCCCTTTCCACCTTTCAACACAGACTTAATTCCCTTAAATCCAGACATCTGTTGGGACCTGATCCCCAATAATTGGTTACCAGTGTGTCAAGCAATCTGGACTTCCCAGTGATGCCACTGAGATGGCACCCCTCAAAAGAGCAGTGGTTCCATTTCTAGATTGTGGATCTTCAGATAAATACTGCCATTTTCATTTCACTTCCTTAAAGTCAGGGTCAGCTCTTGAAAAGTTGTCAACCCTCACTCTAAACTTTCCCCGTTCAGTGCATTAGATGAAGACTTCATTCGGTTTTATAGTGGCTTTCTGATTTTTGGTAGTCCACTGAAGGAGGGAGTTTGAAAGTTCTTCTATACTGTTAATGACTGTCTGCCCATGTCCTGCCTGAAATACTACAATTGTTTATCGAAAGTATCTTTAATAAAGCTGGATACAGTTTGGCTTGAGAAAAAAAAAAAAAACTTTCAATGTATTAAAATAGCAATAAAGGCCAGGCACGGTGGCTCACGCCTGTAATCCCAGCACTCTGGGAGGCCGAGGCAGGCGGATCACCTAAGGTCAGGAGTTCGAGACCAGCCTGACCAACATGGTGAAACCCCATCTCTACTAAAAATACAAAATTAGCCAGGCGTGGTGGTGGACACCTGTAATCCCAGCTATTCGGGGGGCTAAGGCAGGAGAATTGCTTGAATCTGGGAGGTGGAGGTTGCAGTGAGCCAAGATGGCGCCACTGTACTCTAGCCTGGGCAACAAGAGTTAGCCTCCGTCTCAAAATAAAATAAAATAAAATAGCAATAAAAACTAAAATGTTAAAGGGATATAACCAAACTTAATGCATATTCACAAACTGAAGAAATTAAGAAACATTCAGCAAAATATGCTGATACACTGAAAAAGATCTAGTTACATGACTCCTGAGCTAGCTGGGCACTGAAAGATATCTATTATCTGGCTCCAACCATATCACTGGTTACTTCCAAAAATAAATGCCCTGTTCCAACCAGGATGTGCCCTTTCATCTCTGTTCATCCAGACTTATATATTCTTCAAAAACACAGATCAAGTTCTAACTACTTCTTTTTTTTCCAGACAGTCTTTCTGTGTTGTCCAGGCATGATCTCGGCTCACTGCAACCTCCAGCTCCTAGGTTCAAACAATTCTCGTGCCTCTCAAGTAGCTGGAATTACAGGCATGGGCCACCAGGCTGGTCTCAAACTCCTGGCCCCAAGTGATCTGCCTGCCTGAGGCCTTCCAAAGTGCTGGGATTACAGGCATGAGCCACTGCACCCAGCCTCAAGTTGTAACTTCTTCAAACATTCTCCTAATATGCCAATCAAATACTAAACTTACTTTAGTCTTAAACCTAAGTGCACAAACTAATTTTATATTTTGGTATAACATCCTACTCTCCCATCATCCTTCGTGAATCATCTATGTTATCTGTACTTTACAACAGCTATCTCTATTCCAGCCATACACAACAGACTGATCATTGAAGCAGTCCATTTTTAGGAATTAACTACTAAAAGTAATCTCTCATCCTTCCCATCTCTCCCCCACCCTCTCACTACTACTGGATTAGCTCTTCATACTATCAACATACATTTGATACATAATGTATTTGATTTGATTACATAGTATCTGTAATCAAAACATCTCAGTGGATGGTTTTTCATTGATATATAAAATAACATAGCTACACATGTATTTTAGTAAACATACATGTTTCAAAGCAATGACACTCTCATACCAAGAGTACATACACCTAGTACCCACACCTTGAATTCTTATACAGTTCTCTGATTAAAAGGAACTAGAGTTTTTTGGAGAAATCCAGGGCCGGGACAGGGAAAGTACATGTTAAGACTGGAACATCTTTTAAGGCCAAAAAGTAAGAAAAAAGTGCTTTAAAAAAAAGAAAGATGTCAAAAATGACACAAGAGCCAAATTCAAAGGGCTCTAAATGGCCTAGGATAATTTGAACTGCTAAGTAAACAAGGACTGTAATGAATTATAATCCACAGAATGAAATAAGAATCCATGAATTCATACTGATATATTAAAACAACAACATAAACGGGGAGAAAAGAGTTCTTCCTTACAGTAGAATTCCAACTCATAAATGTGGAAGAAATAAGGGAAATAGAAAATCATTTGGTCAACACCACAGTAATATTTTTTTCAGGCAATGTTCATCAATGGATGCTAAAATTAGTGTATGAAAAACTAGTATAATTTAAAAAAAGAGGATATTTACAAAACCTCAAAGTACCTCCCCCAACAATGTAGCCATTAACTACAAAAAGAAAGAAAGAAAGAAAGAAAGAAAGAAAGAAAGAAAGAAAGAAAGAAAGAAAAAAGAAAGAAAGAAAGAAAGAAAGAAAGAAAGAAAGAAAGAAAGAAACCTTAGAGAAAAGAGGCAGACAGCACCTTAACTGAGTGATCAAAGTAAACATCACCATGTGCTTTCTGACATGATGCACGAAGAATGATACAACTTCAGTCAGACTGTAATCCTGGACTGGATCTTGGACCAGATAAAGGACACTAGTGGGATAACTGGCAAATTTGCAAAGGTTTGCAGTATCATTGTTAATTTCCTGAATTTATAATCGTACTATGATTACATAACATGCTAACATTTGGAGAATCTGGTTAAAGAATATATGGGAATTCCTTTTACAATTTTTGCAATTGCTTTGTAAGGCTAAAATTAATTTAAAAATTTGAAGCTTAAAGAAAGGTTAAAGAAGGCCGGGTGCAGTGGCTCATGCCTGTAATCACACTTTAGGAGGCCAAGGCAGGTGGACTGCCTGAGGTCAGGAGTTCGAGACCATCCTGACCAACATGGTGAAACCCCGTCTCTACTAAAAATACAAAAAAATTAGCCGGGCGTGGTGGCATGTGTCTGTAATAACAGCTACTCGGGAGGCTGAGGCAGGGGAACTGCTTGAACCAGGGAGGTGGAGGGTGCAGTGAGCCAAGATCATGCCTCTGTACTGCAGCCTGCACAACAGAGTGAGACTCCATCTCAAAAAAAAAAAAAAAAAAAAAAAGAAAGAAAAGCCTCATGAATAAGCAGTACACAGAGAACTGTGTATATATGTAAACACTCAAAACAGCTATTATAATTTTCCAAGTTTATTAAGCCTCCTGACTTCTTAGTCACTCATTTAATAAATATTTTAGAGTGCCTACTTTATGCCCATAAAACAGAAAATGGGAGGAAGGAAAGAAGCAAGCAGGTAACTGAGGCAGTCAGTCAGTCATTCACTCACAGATTCCTAACACAGCTAGAATTGGTCATTTCAAATACATTTTCCCTCTTTCCAAGTGAGAAATTTCCAACTGAGGATTCCCTCCCTCTTTCCAAGTGAATTCCAAGACCTACTTAATTCTTGCTCTCCACTTTCCATGTTCCTGCTCCTACTGTTAGCAAAATGCATATATTCTAAAAACATGGATCGAATCCCAGCTATGTAATTTTGCCCATAACTGAGCATCTCTGACCCTTTCCATTTCTTTATTTATAAAACTAGGATGCCTTAAATCAACTTTATAGGATTGTTTTGAAGATTAAATAGGAGCGGCAGGGCGTGGTGGCTCATGCCTGTAATCCCAGCACTCTGGGAGGCTGATGCAAGTGGATCACTTGAGGTCAGGGGTTCAAGACCAGCCTGGCCAACACGGTGAAACCCTGTCTCTACTAAAAATACAAAACTTAGCTGGGCGTGTTGGTGCACGCCTGTAGTTCCAGCTACTCGGGAGGCTAAGGCATAAGAATTGCTTGAACCCAGGAGGCAGAGGCTGCAGTGAGCCAAGGTCACGCCACTGCACTCCAGCCTGGGCAACAGAGCAAGACCCTGTCTCAAAAAAAGAAAAAATGGGAACATGTAAACATAACTGGCACATAGTAGATGCTCAGAACATGTTAGTTGCCTTTCCCTTACAATTACATTCTCTAACTTCTGCAGGATCCTGAAGTGTAGTTCAAAAATTTTTACTAATCTCTAGGTGAATCCCTGTTCTACTTCCCAAAGAGGCTACTTCATATTTTTCACCTATGTATTTTTAAAGGTAAATATAAATAATGTATTTGCTTTATCCATTCTACAGATTTAGTATTTACTGAAAATCCAACTAGCTAAAAGTATGCCTAACTGCTGTTTCCCAAATATCAGGTCAATATTTCTAAGTGCTTTTCCAAATACTACCTATATTATCTCACCATGCCATCTCAAACTCAAGATTCCAATACCATGCTCTATGCTGCCACCTATTGGCTATTACCATATTTTCCAGATAGTTCTTTCTATTTTAGAATCTTAAGCCAGCCTTCAAAGGCAAGCCTCAGTCCAACGGATATAATACATTTCCAAAAAACAAAAACAAAAAACAGGATTTAATTTCCAGACTCTAGTCCTTCTCAGACAAGATGCTCCAAGTGACTGCAAAGAGTTCCAATATAAACACTTTAAGTCTAACACAACTAAAGAAATACTGTAAATCTGACAATTCACATGATATAGGCTTTCTCTTTTCCTATTTTCCATTACAGATGTATGACTGTCTCCGAAAATAATAAATGCCAAAGACAGGATATAGTATCTAATGGGGAAAAACAGCTTTCCCAGAACCAGCTGAGCTGTCAAATGGAAAAATTATGTCTATTTAGAAAACCAACTAAAAACTGTAGAACTACAAACAGTAAAACAGTTGTTTTAAGTGCTTCACCATTTCATGACTTTCTCTATCTGTATTTTCTTCTAAAAATATTCACACAAGCTGGGTGTGGTGGCATGTACATGTAGTCCCAGCTACTTGGAAGGTTGAAGAAGCGGGATCACTTAAGTCCAGCCTGGGCAACACAGTGAGACCCTGTCTCTTAAAAAAAATTCATATAATATTTTACTCTCATACAGCAAAGGAAAACTCTCAATCATATTACAAGAATATACTATATACAACTACCAAGCATAGAATGGCTCTCTTCCTCATCCTAACCTGAAAAAAAAATTAGTAACTGTTTCTTCTTTTTATTCTTCAAAAATTCCTATTAAATGGCTTGCTCAATAAAGAGCCACCAGACACAGACACACAGACACACACAGACACACACAGACACACACACACACACACACACACACACACACACACACACAGAGTTTAAAATTATGAACTTCAAATTTCACTGGAAGTTTAACTCAAAACAATGTTGCTTTCTCTTCTAGTCTCTCTTTTCGGAGCCAGATTAAATTTTAAAACACCTTCTTTCTCAATTCAACAAAAACAGACCATTCCAAATAGTCAGAGCAACAACTTTTTCATGTAGAAAACAAGAAAAAGAAGCCATAAAAGAACATTAAGAAGCACTTAAGTTGGCTACATGTTGGCTTTGAAATTTTAAAGCAACTTGCCAACACAGATAAATAGTGATACAATGGTTATATGCAGGGGTACAAGGAAGCATACAGCGTGGTCTGTCTAGTTTTTAGCAGTTGACAATGTAGTCAGGAACAAGATTCAAATATGAAAAAGGATGAACAAAATAAGACAGAATATTAACTGACAAGTAATTGGCACAGATAATATTGACAACAGTGTGAAAGGTTGAAACAGCAATAGAAGCAGAGGAAGGATGGAGCTTAAGAGTAAAAGCAAAGGAATTTCTAGCTATAGAGAAATAGCTTAGTTGAAAGAAAACTGTATAGAAGACTACTGGGATATCATTAGAAAAGTGGATTAAAATGTGGAGGGTACTGAGGCACTGTTAGGCTAATGAATCCAGAAGACAATGAGAAAGTCATCAAAGGCTAAGTATAAGGTTAACATTTCTACACCATTTGAGGGGTGAGGGTTGGAAGGAGTTTAACCTTGTAGGAATATTTAAGATACTGAAGAAAACTGAGAGAGAACTATAGTAATGATTGTGGAAATGAAAAACAATGAAACTCACTGTGAGGGAAAAACCGATAAAATCTGGTCAATGATTTAAGTAAGAGTGTATAGGGCAGAAGAAGGCCGGGCACAGTGGCTCACGCCTGTAATCCCAGCACTTTGGGAGGCCGAGGCAGGAGGATCACAAGGTCAGGAGATCGAGACCATCCTGGCTAACACGGTGAAACCCTGTCTCTACTAAAAATACAAAAAATTAGCCGGGTGAGGTGGCGGGCGCCTGTAGTCCCAGCTACTCGGGAGGCTGAGGCAGGAGAATGGCATAAACCCGGGGTGCAGAGCCTGCAGTGAGCAGAGATCACGCCACTGCACTCCAGCCTGGATGACAGAGTGAGACTCCGCCTCAAAAAAAAAAAAAAGAGTGTATAGGGCAGAAGAAAGCATTTCCAAGGTTTTAAAACAGGGAATGGATGTACCATGGAAAAAAAAAAGGTAGTAAACCACTATTAATAAATGTTTCCAACAAGTGAAATGTTTTCTAACAAAATTCTGTTTATGTTTAAAACAAAGCAATAAAACAACAAATACACAAAGGTTCAGCCAGTTTATACAATTAAAAATAATAGCATTCATGCCCAGATATTATGAAGAAGTGTCTTAAAGTAGAAACCATAGTATATCATAAATCTACATGAATTAGTAACTGCTTGATCCAGATCTACGTTACTGTTCTTTTTGTACTAAAAATAACTCTCATTACGTGAATTACCACACATTTCATTTTTTAAATAAACACAACAGTTTGAGACTTAATTAATTATTCTGCCTAGTGACCTATATAAATAAAACAATGCATGGGCTGGGCGCGGTGGCTCATGCCTGTAATTCCAGCACTTTGGGAGGCTGGGGCAGGCAGATCACTTGAGCTTAGGAGTTCAAGACCAGCCTGGCCAATATGATGAAACCCTATCTCTACTACAAATACAAAAATTAGCTGGTGTGGTGGCAGGCACCCGTAATCCCAGCTGCTCGGGACTGAGGCAGCAGAATCGCTTGAACCCAGTAGGTGGCGGCTGCAGTGAGCCGAGATCGTGCCATTTCACTCCAGCCTGGGCATCACGGCGAGACTCCGTCTCAAAATTAAAAAAAAACAAAAAAGCCAAAAAACAAAACAACAACAATAAATCCATGGTAGGATATAGGTTTCTTAATAGGCTAATCAACAGGATGGAAATAATTTAAATTGCAAAACACAGGATTAGTATCAAACTCTTTCATAAGTAAGAATAAAACCATATCTTCCTTTTCCTACAGATCCTCCAACAAAGTAACACAATGTTTTAAAAAAGGAAAACTTTAAAATACTACACTAAATAAAAGTTTCACAAGCTTCTTAGTTACCTTTACTTTATCTCTTCTCAAGCAACAGAATAAACAGTTTTCATCAAAAGTCCAATCAGAAATGCTTTCAGGTTCACAGTCTGCAAAAATAGTAACAAATTAATAGTCATAAAAGAGAATTTTTTGGAAAATAAATTAGAATTAATTTCAAAAATAGTTTAACAAAAACCTAAGTAGTTAGGCCATATTTGTCTTAAAATTTTTAACTCTTAAATTCTTAAGTCTTAACTGCTCACTAGTTAATATGTTATTCATACATATATTGACAGTATCAACTAAACACAAAAAGATGCTTACATGAATATAGCTTTAACCCACATGAAACCGTGAACAAAAAGGAGACTGAGGCTTAAATCACCAAGGTATCATGTATGGCACCAGGAAGAAGGTGAAATACCAAAAATATTTTGAATACCTTTAAATAAACTGAGATCTTTTAATAATGCAGGTCCAAACAGCCCTTCAAGAATACTTTCAAACCCTAAAAGGATAAAAACAAAATCCATTACCACAATAATATTCATTCTAGTATTGAATAATCTTTGCATAAAAAAAAAAAAGATGGTGTTTTCTTCCAGTTCTCAAGGATCCTGGATTACTATTGAAGGGATGCTTAGAAAAGAGTGTCAGTGACAAATCTAAAAGGAGCATTTGCATTTCTGTCAATGATTAACATTCAACACAAATTCTGAGCACATTCACGAACAAGACCAATGAAGGAATGGAAATTCACAGGTTCTCTTACCATTTTACAAAATCCCAAACACCTCTTTGTACAAACTCTCAGGCTCCATTTTAAAAGGCACTTTTCTCAATGAATGAGTCAAAAACTGCTTCAAAATTTCCACAACTTTTTAAAATAATCTAAATAGCATTTTTCAAAATACCAATTGAGACAACAGATTTTGAGTTAACAGTTTATGAAATCTTTACTGAGAAAAACTACATCACACAAACACAAGGTACAAGACTTTTAAAAGACTTTTGTAAGTATTTAACATTGCCACAATAACTATGCACTGGTTCCTTTATAAATGTAAACCCCACTGATTGTACATACAAAAAAATGAGAAACCAAATATACTTGTACATAAATGTTTAAATTATTATGTCCTTCTACCAGTGTGAAAGAAGTAGAAAATGAAAAAATCGAAAACTTTTTTTCTGGCTTATTATCTCAAATACTGATGATCTACTGAATAATTTAAAAATATCTTTGCCATCTTGCAATTTTTTATGGGTCAAGAGAGTAAGGAGGAAAACAAGAGCAGGAATCAGACTGTATCTTTATACAACATACCAGAAATAATAGATTAAAGCAGTGGTTCCCAAAATGTTTGCCATGGACCTCACCGGGAACTCAAATGGTTATTACAAACAAGGAGTCTGTGAATCCATATGCACTCTCAGTGTGGCCTTTGGGAAGAAATTAATGTCTTGTGCATTCAGTATTCATACTACTTTTCAAATGCATAGGAATATTACTGCAATAAAGTAAATATAAAAAGTGTTACTGAATTCCTAGTAGCTAGGGGCACTGTGTATTTTGCAACATAATCTGTCACCTAGAGGTTTGCGATTTAATTGTTAAAAAGCACTCCCATGCTTAAAAGATAAGGTACCCCTTAATTTAAAATACTATATCTTGCTGGACACATAAGGCCCCCTCACATGTATCAATTCTTGACCACAAATACAACCACAGAAAAGGATTTAGAAGGTAAGGGGGTAGAAATGATGGCCTCCGAAAATGGTATTTTGTTTATCTGGCTATAAGAAGAAGATGGTAATGTAAGGGATTTCTTTGCCTTGGTATTAAGCCATAATTTTCAGCAATCTCTAGTTTGTGTTATTTACACTGTAATTAGAGAGCTGGTTTTTCTATACCATATGATATATCCTAGATTCCAGATTTGTCATTTATTGTTAGGGAGCAATTGTTTTTCAACTCTCTTTAATTCCCATCAAAATTATTCCAAGGACATTAACAAAATCAAACTACCCACTCAAACAAATGGGAGGTATCTATGTCTGTTTATTATTTACCTACTAAAATTAAAATATATTCCACTAAATTGCTATGGTCCCCTCTCTTCCACACTAGGGAGGAAAAAGGGTTGCGGTAGGGCTGTGGGGGGTGGGGAGGTAGTGGTAAGAGAAGAGAAGAAACTGCTAGATACTGCCTATTTTGGCCCTGGAGATCAGATATTTTCAGAAGGATCTGACTTAAAAACATAAATAAATCCCACAGCCTATCTCCAATTCTTAAAGCCCCCCTACCTGCCCTCCCAAAAGAAAATCTGATTTCACAAATAATAAAGTATTTCAACACCTTGCAAGCATCAAATACACACCGCAAATAGCTAAAGGAAATTATTAAGTAGGTCTTATCCTGAAGAGCAAATCTAATATTCTTTCACCTGGGTTTATACAAAATTGTAACAAATTCCAAATTTTCGGGCTGAGCGTAAATTCTTGAAAAGGAAAAAAGTAAATATAGCAAGAAATAATGCCAGGAAAGAAAAATGCAAATAAAAGATTTGGGAGATAAAAATTTTAAAGAACAGAATCTGACATAAGAAAATTGGGCAGAAGATCAATAATACTAACAAAAATTTGACTCATAGATGAAAAAGCAATGACAAAGAACAAAAGCAAACAAAAAAAATCTGGTCATAAACACAAAGATTTAATCACAACTAATTTTGCTCAAAATAGCAATTGTAAACAAGTCACTCCTCTTTTGCTCATATCTGCAACATTACATTAAACCTAACAAATACTATTGATTAGATACTGTAAAGTCGTACTTTGCTACCCTCTGTTCACTGGATGTTAATGCCACTCGGTTTTATTAATACTAAATATTGAATTTAGCAGTTGCATAGCAACAGGGAATGTCTGATGTGCTATGCTTGACATTAACGAAAGGCAAATAAGGGAAGAACAAATATATTCAAAATGTATACCATGACATCATGGAAAAGCCAGAAAGATCAGTAACAAAATGCCATGGAAAACTAAATACTGAAAAAGACAGCCATGCCGTTATGTTCAATCACTAGGGCTTAAAAACTACCTCTACATATCACATATAAAGAAAAATTATTTATTTTATCAAAGTTGACTACTTTTGAAAGAATTCCTATCCAACATCACAACTAGTCTCAAGGATGATCTCTAGTTTCTTCTTCACTGCAACCTGCACCATGTCTTCAGGCTATTCCTAAAACACTGCTTCAATGATGCCACCACCTCTTCAAAGTTCACACTGGTTAAAGAACAAACCTCAAATTCCAAATTCAGCAATCAAAACTGCTTATAATTTGACCCCACCTACTGTTAGCTGGCTTAGTTACCAGACCTTTCCTGCTCATTCCTACAGCTCTGGTCAGGATGGTCTTCTGTTGTGTTCAGTGATCATTCCTACCTCCTAATATTTTCTGAAGCCTTTGCATCTCACCTTTGCTAAAATATAGTATCTCTCTCCTTCAAGATAACTCTTCAGATTGTTCAACAAATACATATTCATTTATTCGACATACACTAACTGAGAGTCTATCATTTGCCAGGGACTGTTCAACAGGCAGTGTTGAGCTGACATGTTACCTGCCCTCATGGATCTTTAGTTTCCAGTTCTCTCATCCTCAGAATTCTCAGACTGTTGCTTGATTTTAAATAAAAGTCAGTTGCCTAATGTCTTCTCTGCTTTCTGCCATTTACAAAACACTGTCTTTTCAAGTATTTTGTAAAATAAAATTTGTCACAGGCTATCTAAACACTATGTTCTCATTTTTCTTTTATTCATTTATGTCTTATCTCCTCAAAGAGAATTAATGCTCCAGGAAGGCTAGGAAGCAATGCTTCTCTTATAGGAACAATGTTTCTCTCATAGGAAGGCTTCACATGCCTGATTAGCTTCTGATTTAATCACGCAGCTCTCGAAAACAGAAGATAGAAGACTAAAATCTCCCACAAATTTCCCCCTTCAATCTAAATTACAATCCATTTCCAATGAAAAGGGGGAAAACAGGTTATACAAAGAAACAGAATAGGAATATATCAAATACAAAGCTAACTAAGGTCAGCAATATAGCCTGTTCTTTTGGAAAAAAATTAATAGAATGAAAAAATGGTTCCTGGGTCTTGGGAACCTCTCCTCTGAGATAACCAGTATAGAGACTAGCAGTTTCAGAGAGGTGCTGAAGGAAATGTAGGAATATATCAGAAAATGAGCAATTTTTACATCAAGGTCCCCTAGATCTTGTACTCAAGCTTGTACTGAACTTGGTGCTCAATCTTCAATAAAGTACAATCATGTGCCACACAACGATGTTTTAGTCAAGGATGGATTGTATATGCCACAGTAGTCCCATAAAATTATAATGGAGCTGAAAAATTCCTACTGCTTGGTGATTATAGCCATTGTAATGTTGGACTGCAATTACTTTATTCCTAAATAAATTTAGTGTAGCCTAAGTGTACAGTATTTGTAAGTCTACAGTAGTGTACAGCAACATTCTAAGCCTTCGTGTTCACTTACCACTTACTCACTGACTCACTCAGAGCAACTTCCAGTCCTGCACTCTCCACTTATGGTAAGTGCCCTATCCACGTGTGACAATTTTTACTGTACCTTTTCTATGTTTAGATATACAAATACTTACCACTGTGTGACAATGATATTGTGTGACAATGGCGGTATTTCCTACGGTATTCAGTACAGTAATATGCTGTACAGGTTTGCAGGCTAGGAGCAACAGGCTATACCAAATAGCCTAGGTATGTAGTAGGCTATATTATCTAGGTTTGTGTAAGTATACTTTATGATGTTTGAAAAATGATGAAACTGCCCAAGGATGTGTTTCTTATAATGCATCCCCATTGTTAAGCAATACATGACTGTATTATATTTTACAAAGTATCAGTTCAAAGGTGCTTGCTGGCAATAATAATCAATTAGGGTCCTAATAAACAAAGAGGGGAATGATATTATCTGGAGTTGTTTGCTTAAAACTCAGGATGTGTGACTTGATGCCACCACCACACTGAGCTTCATACCAAGTCAGTCACAAAGTGAAAGTACTGGGTTGGTGCAATAGTAATTGTGGTAATAATTTTAGAGCACTAGATTATACAGTCTTTTATATTCTATCCCAGGTAATTAAGGTAATCGATTCTTTTTAATTGACACTCCAACTATCTCAGTATGTTATTAAATCAAAGACCAGATGAACTTCTATAGATAATGAACAATGACCATTCAGGCTTCTCTTCCCCTTACTATCCCTGGTGATTCATTTTATTATTAGAGAACTACATTCATTAATAATTCTTCCTCTCCTCCTGAGCACATTCTCCCAGATGATGCACTATGATGAACCCTATTTGTTGGCTCACTTACCACTCTCAGAATTACCCAGCACAAGAACTGATGACAAAACCTGGCCAGATATACCAAAGAGAAATAACACTTTAATCACAACTAATGGCCCAAACTGAAACAGAATTAATGAAGACAAAACAGTAGCACTTGAAGACAAATTATAAATAGTATTTTTATTGAGGCCAGTGAGGAATAGTATTTTTTTTTAAGAGCAAAGAGCTCTGAATAAAAGAGCAGAGAACAAATGCTTGGGGGGAGGAGAAAAACTACTAAAATTACCAAATAGAATTAAGTAGAGAAATACACAACAAAGTAGTGATTTAGAAAATCAACTTAAGAAATGTCCTACTATCAGTCTGGACAACATGATAAAACTCCGTCTCTACAAAAAAGTACAAAAAATTAGCCCAGGGTGGTGGCACACACCTGTAGTCCCAACTACCTGGGAGGCTGACGTGGTAAGATCACTTGAACCCAGGAGGTGTAAGGTGCGGTGAGCCAAGATTGCACCACTGCACTCCAGCCAGGGCAACAGAGCGAGACCATTGAAAGAAGGTGGACCAATGGACAGATGGAGGAATGGATGGAAGGAAGGAAGGAAGGAAGAAATGGCCTAATATTGTATAGTGAAGTGTCAAAGACACATACGTCATGAGAAAAAGATTAGAGATGAGGTGGCCACACATGCAATATCTGTAAAATAGGATTTTTAGAACAAGAAAAGGCAAAGAATGAACATTTTAAAAATTTAAATTAAAAGAAAATTTAACGAAGGAAAAGGAAACAAAAACTTCCTAATGTTGATTACTGACTTGAGTCTTCTTATCTAATGGGCTCCATGAAACACTGGGGCAGCACTAGGGGTTGGAGGGGAAGCTACACATGTAGACTCTCCTGGTAAAATATCTGAATTTCAACAATAAAAATTTACAAGCTCCAAATATGGAAAATATTTCACTTAATTTTACTTAAAATAAGAGGAAAGAGATTTAGACCACCAGTCACTTCACTGGTAAATGTGAATGCTAAACATCTATGGAGAGCTGGGTATGGTATGTGGTGACACACACCTGTAGTACCAGTTACTTGGGAAGCTTAAGTGGAAGGACTGCTTCAGTCCAGGGGTTCGACCTAGGCAACATGGGGAGACCCCATCTCTTTTTATTTTATTTTATTTTGAGATGGAGTCTTGCTCTGTCATCCAGGCTGGAGTGCAGTGGCGCGATCTCGGCTCACTGCAAGCTCCGCCTCCCGGGTTCATGCCATTCTGCTGCCTCAGCCTCCCGAGTAGCTGGGACTACAGGCGCCCGCCACCATGCCCGGCTAATTTTTTGTATTTTTAGTGGAGACAGGGTTTCACTGTGTTAGCCAGGATGGTCTCAATCTCCTGAACTCGTGATCCGCCCGCCTTGGCCTCCCAAAGTGCTGGGATTACAGGTGTGAGCCACTGCACCCGGCCGACCCCATCTCTTACAACAGAAAAAAGAAAAAAAAAAGCCTACAAAGCAGTGTTTACAAAATTCTAGAGGAAAAATGAAGACAATGTGTTGCTTATGAATATTGATAAAAGACATTTATAGATATTCTCTGATTTGGGAAGTAGAACAGCCATTCACTCTGGAGGGTAAGGTTTACTCAAAGTAGTTCCATTAAGAAAAAAAATATGATTAGGAATAAAGATCTCCTGAAAAGGGAAAAGACTGTATATAAAAACTAATGGCAGGCTGCTATAAATATCTTGTCTTTTAATCTCTAATATGTGGTCAGTCTTCATTTTCATACTATTTTTGTTTCTTTTATTCCTTGATCGATCCTATCAGTTTTTTTTAGTTTTTTTCTTTTAAAAACTACTTTGACTTTTTTGTTCTTCTCTATTATATCACTGATTTCATTAAATTTTGCTCTAATTTTTTTCAATTATCCATTTCTTTGGGTTTATTCTATTGCATTTTTGTCTAACTTATAAAAGATTCATTTATTCCTTATTTTCAGGTTTCTTTTTTAAAGAAAGAATCAAGTATAGGATGATTTAAAAGAACTAAAATTTTAATTATTGTATATTAAGAGGTAATCTGTGATAAACAAAATGTGGTATATCCATACAATGGAATAAAATTAGAATATGGATGAATAAGTCTCAAAACACATTGTGTTAGGTGAAAAAAGGACAGAAACAAAAGACCACATACTATGAGTCCATGGATATAAAATGTACTGAAGAGGCAAATCTATAGATAGAAGAAAGTACATTAGTGGTTTCCTATGGCTGAGTGAAAATGAAAAAATAATTGCAAATGGGCAACACATTTCTTTTTGTATTAAGGGAAATATTCTAAAATTAGATTGTGGTGATGGCTGCATAATTCTGTGACTCTAATAAAAATCGGTGAACTGCACACTTAAAATAGGTGAATTGTAAGGTATGTAAATTATGTCTCAATAAAGCTGTTTACAAAATAGGTACTCTATGCCTGTTTGGTAAAAATTTGTAATGTTTTAAGAAAATCTGGCCTATTAGAGCCAGCTTTGTAATTCTAATTTAAAATGTATAATTGAACAGCTAATTTAGACTTATGATTTTAAGCTGAAATTTTACTAAGTTTGCATCCTATATAAGAATACTCACAAAACTTAAGAATATTTATATTTACAATTTTAAATTATTAGATTTACAAGATTTATTTAAGTATCTAAGGTTTTATTAAATCAATATTTACAGAGAAAATAAATTTAATTTATACTTACAGATTTAAATATTTTAAGAAGTTAAATTATTTATCAAAAATTTGTTAAAATTAGTTACAGAATAAGATCTGTATTTAGAGAGAACTAGGTTTTAAGTTTATAAATTTAAATAAAGTGAACATTTAAAAATTAAAAAAGTATGCATTACCTTTTCTATTCACAAAGCCATCAAGAATATTATTTTTTAAATCTCACATTTAATAAGAATTAATCAAGTGTTTACATAGAGCTCAGCAGTGTGGGGATACAGGAGTTATGTTTAAAAATATGCCCTGCCATTAAGATATTTATAATTCTAGTCAAGGAGTCAAAATTAACATGCTTTCCCACTACTACGCAGATACTTATAACTCTCCAATCCTTTATTTCTTGCCCTAAGACCAAATTTCTAATTTCCTACTTCATATTATCACCAAAATCTCCTAATTACCTAAAAATGCCCACCAAATCAAAATCATTTTACTCCTTTCCTTCATCTCAATCATAGATTCCTTCTATACTCTGTATTCATTACTAAGAAAATGGCATCACAAACACCTTCCCCCCAAGTTATTCAGGTTAAATAGTGACCTTGGTTAGTCACAATTCCATTCTTTCCATAAATCACCAAGTATTCTGGTCATTGAGTCCTATTCATTTTACTTCAGAAAGATTCCTCCTCCCAATCTGTTCTCTCTTTTCCATCCCTAAATTCAGGTTTTCACTATTTCTTATCTTAACAATTATAATAAATGTCACTCATGTTGGTAATAATGACAGTTATCATTAACTGCACCCTTATTTGGTATCAGGCAAGCACTACAGCAGGTGCTTCATGCCCATAACAAAATCTTCAGAGGAATACTGTAAAACAAGTACTATTACTACCTAGAATGTGTAAAACAAAACAAAACAAAAAACAAACAACCCTGAAAATCAAAGCAGCTAATTCGTTCCAAACTGCAAGGGCCAATACCTAGATTTAAAACCATTCCTGTGATTCTAAAGCCCAGGCTCTTTTCATTTCATCACACCACCTATTAATAACATCTCTTAATTTTTAATTTATCTTAGTATTCTCCCACACCACCATCTCTATCACCAGAATCCACCCTTCATGCTGCTGCTAAACATCATCCTTTCTAGGTTTTAAAAACATTTGATAGCTTTCCACTGACAATAGTGAAGATTTCAATTTCTGGATGCCACGCATGATCATTATAGGATCTGATCCCAAATTATCTTTTCAGTCTCTCCTGCTACCATATTCTATATAAATACACTATGCTCTGGCCATACTGATCAGTCACAACACATACTGTCAATGCTTCCATGCCACTTGAGCACAGTATGTCCTCAGCCTACAATGTTCTTCCTGCAACCCTCAATCTAATTCTAAGGTATCCCCATCTTACCCCATAAGCCCCAGGCAAAGATAGGAACATCCTCATCAGTACTCAAGTTGTACTATTTATATACTTTTTGGTATTTAATCCGCTAGGTTTTCAGCAAAGAATTGGAGTTTATTCATCTTTTAACATCACCCTATACTTTAAACTACCATCCTCAAGTAAGTGCTCAATAAATATTTGTTGGATGAATGCAAACACACTCTTT
Source organism: Hylobates moloch (assembly GCF_009828535.3). Classification (NCBI taxonomy): domain Eukaryota; kingdom Metazoa; phylum Chordata; class Mammalia; order Primates; family Hylobatidae; genus Hylobates; species Hylobates moloch. Next base: position 36,770,519 of record NW_026652278.1, read on the forward strand.
TTAATTCCTACATCATTATAATTAACTGAGAGGTTGGAGATTTTACAAGGACTCTGCTTTATGTATCAGGCACGCTAAAGACTTGAAAAAATAGAAATAAAACAGAAGGGTAATAGGTATCTGACCAAAAAAAAAAAAAAAAGGATGGCTTTCTGCTCTAGCTCAACTAAGTTCTCTGTATCTATGGACTAAAATCAGAACATAATTAAGGGCTCTCTTTGCTGGCCCACAAACAGAAGGCAGCAAACTTTTTTTGTGGAAAGCTGTAATCATAGTGAAGATAGAAATAAAATAAAAAAGATAAAGTCCTGAAAAACAATGGTATTAATACATTAAGGAGGGAAAAGAAAGATATACTGAGTAGTTAGAACATTATCAGAATACAGTATTTACATACATAATGCCATAAACAAGATTCAAAGGTATTAAATAAGTTACCAAAATGACAGAAGTAGTGAGTAGCTAGGTCAGATTAAGTCTTTGGAAATCCAGGGGCAGTTCTGTTTCATTTTTTCAAGTGTGTCAAACTTTCTAGGTTAATTATGCTTAGAAAGAAACCATTTAAATGCAAATCTGAGGTTGATCAGGAATGAGTCGATTACATCAGTTCACAATCCATAAGCCAGTCCCTTTGAAGACCTCTGTCATTACAAGGTCAGTAAATTCATATGAGCACTGTTTGTAAATCAAATAAAAATGTGCTTGCATATACAGCCACTAACTACTCTTTTTTAACACATCCTGCTACAAACAATAAAATACGTATTCATTTAAAAAGCATTACTGAATCCATAATATCTTTTTTACACCACATTTTTTCTCAAAGATACCAAAACTACAAATTACGGTGTGAGAGGTAAGCATTCTTTGGGGTTTTTTTGCTTTTGTTTCTTTCTCTCTCTCTCTCTCTCTCTCTCTCATATTCCTTGGGAATAGTGGAGTTAACTAAGTAAAAACAAAATTATAAGCTGAATGATTTCCTTCACTTTAGGTAAAATGGAAATTTCTATAGTTGAAAGAACAGAGATAAAAACTAAACTTTGAAAGTTCTTAGGGTTGGAAAGGTGGGGGTTTCTTTTCTATCCCTTCCCATCCTCTCCCTATTCCTTTGTCCATTTACTCTCTTCTTTCCAGAGTTAGCCCCAACCTAGACCTAGCATGCTTGCGGGAGCTTTATACTATTAGGAGATTCATTTATTATCTTCAGTGTGTGGATCTCAATAACTCTAGATTGTTTTAAAATTACTTTGGGCCAAGTATCATGGCTCATGTCTGTAATCCCGGCACTTCGCAAAGTCAAGGCGGGTGGATCACCTGAGGTCAGGAGTTCAAGACCAGCCTGGCCAACATGGTAAAATCTCGTCTCTATTAAAAATACAAAAATTAAGGCCGGGCGCGGTGGCTCAAGCCTGTAATCCCAGCACTTTGGGAGGCCGAGGCCGGTGGATCACGAGGTCAGGAGATCGAGACCACGGTGAAACCCCGTCTCTACTAAAAATACACACACAAAAAAAAATTAGCTGGGCGTGGTGGCGGGTGCCTGTAGTCCCATCTACTCGGAGAGGCTGAGGCAGGAGAATGGCGTGAACCCGGGAGGCGGAGCTTGCAGTGAGCCGAGATCGCGCCACTGCACTCCAACCTAGGCGACAGAGCAAGACTCCGTCTCAAAAATAAATAAATAAATAAAAATAAAAATACAAAAATAAGCTAGGCTTCGTGATGTGTGCCTGTAGTCCCAGCTACTCAGGAGGCTGAGATGGGAGAATCACTTGAGCCTGGGTGGCGGAGGTTGCACTGAGCCAAGATGATGCCACTGCACTTTAGTCTGGGCAACAGAGCGAGAATCTGTCTCAAAAAAAATGGTAATAATAATAATAATAAATAAAACTAATAAAATTACTTTGCAAGTAATTTACTGAAAAGAAAACAAATTAAAATTTCTCATATTTTCCCCCATTCCTCACAAGCAGTCAACTCTATTTGAGGTAAGTATTTCAGTCTAATGCATTTGTGAATAAAAAAAGTCAATGACATAAGGTATGACTATACAGTAATAGTGAGATCCCTCCTCATCCCACACGCCTCTAAATACCAGAAATTTCAGTAACATCCATATAAGTGCTACTGTACAAAGAAGTGAAGAGAGCATTTAGAGAGTTGAGAAAAAAATTATCTAGGAGGCAAGATTTTTTTTTCTTTTTAATTTTTAGAGACAGAGTCTCTTTCTGTTGCCCAGGCTGGGTTGTAATGGCACAATCATAGCTCACTGTAACCTCAAACTCCTGGGGTCAAGCAATCCTCCTGCCTCAGCCTCCTGAGCAGCTTGGACTACAGGCATGCATCACAGCAGCTAGTTAATTTTTAAATTTTTCTTCAGAGACAGTCTTGCTATGTTGCCCAGGCTGGTCTCAAACTCCTGGTCTCAAGTGATCCTTCTGCCTTGGCCTCCCAAAACACTGGGATTACAGGCAAAGGAGGTAACATTTCTGAGCACTCAATGAAGTGAGGGAACAAGCCATATGGAGACACATGAATGTTCTAGGCAGAGTGAAGAGCACTGAGGTAGTTAAGGTATGAAGTATGGTATATTGAGAATTAGCAAGAAAGCAGGCATGGTCAGCAAGGTGATTTAAGATGGGAAGTACAAGATGAGGTAAGAGATTTAGAGGTATGATCATACAGTCCATGGTGAGGAGACTGGATTTTGAATTTTAATAGAAATCCACTTAAGTTTTATATTTGGGTAGTGGTAGAGATAAAATAATTAGATATGGCCGGGTGCGGTGGCTCACGCCTGTAATCCCAGCACTTTGGGAGGCCGAGGTGGGCGGATCACGAGGTCAGGAGATCGAGACCATCCTGGCCAACATGGTGAAACCCCGTCTCTACTAAAAATACAAAAAATTAGCCGGGCGTGGTAGCGGGCGCCTGTAGTCCTAGCTACTCGGGAGGCCGAGGCAGGAGAATGGCGTGAATCCGGGAGGTGGAGCTTGCAGTGAGCCGAGATCGCGCCACTGCACTCCAGCCTGGGCGACAGAGCGAGACTCCGTCTCAAAAAAAAAAAAAAAAAAAAAATTAGATATATATAGTTTAAGATTACCAGGTAGCTGTAGAGAACAGATTATTGGATAAAGCATTAGGCGACTATCAGGACAACAGCCTTGGCAACAGATAGTGGTAGCAATGGAGGTAGAGGGTAGTGACTCCACAGAGGGTATACATCAAAGATAAAACCAACTTCCTTGATGATGTGCCGATGTGGAATGTGAGGGAAAATGACACTTAGGCTTTTGGTCTGTGAACTGAGTAAATGGTAGTGTAACTTTCTAGGATGGAGAAGACTGGAGGATAAATGTTTGGCAGACAGAGATCTAGTTCACTTTTGGGATAAGTCTGAGATGCTACTTAGAAATCAAAGTAGATCTATGAAGAAGGCAATTGGATAGGTGACTGAAGTTAAAAGAGAGACACTGAGATGGGGCAATATAAAACTGGGAATCAGTAAAGTACAGATAGAATTTAAAGCTTTAGAACTAGATAAGATCATATTAAGTTAAGGAAAGGAAGGAACAGGACCAAATACTGGAGCATTCCAATGTTTAAAGATTAGAAAGAAAAAGAGACTGAAAATTAAGATCAGGTCTTTTTTACTGTCCTATCTTTACCATCTAGCAAACAACTTGATGGTAAGTACTCAAAAAATACTAGCTGATCTGAACTATTATATATGGCACTGTTATTGAAATAAAGACATATCTTACCCCACCCCAAATGTCATCCAAGGATTCTGAAAGGAAACAGATTCCTTTTAATATAATCAAACACATCTAAATATATCTAATTTATATATTTTAAAAATCATTACTTTTTACCACACTTCTAACATACCATAATATATGGCAGTACAAAAGATAAACCCTCAGTCTGGCCCCAATTGAAGGATATATTAGGAAATTTTAAACTGTACCAAAGTTTGAGTCAGCTTTCAGATTTATATACAAAATTTTTAATAATTCTCCCCTGCTCAAAAAGGTTCAATGATTAGTTACTGCCTGCATAATAAAATTCAAACTGCTTAGTCTGGCTTTCAAATCCTTCCCAAAGTGAACCTTTTCGACACTCCTTTTCAATGCCTTTCAATAACAATCTGCTTCTCAAGTAGGCCTTGATTTTCTTTGTCTTGATCCTTCTCTTCACCTTGTTCCTTCTAAAATGTACTTTCAGGCCGGATGCCGTGGCTCATGCCTATAATCCCAGCACTTTGGGAGGCCAAGGTGGTCGGATCACGTGGTCAAGAAATTTAGACGTGGGGAAACCCCACCTCTACTAAAAATACAAAAATTAGCTGGGCGTGGTGGCGTGCGCCTGTAGTCCCAGCTGCTCAGGAGGCTGAGGCAGGAGAATGGCGCTGACCCAGGAGGCGGAGGTTGCAGTGAGCTGAGATCATGCCACTGCACTCCAGCCTGGGTGACAGAGCAAGACTCCACTACAAAAAAAAAAAAAAAAAATTTCTCTCAAATATCAATAGTCTTGATCCTACGTGGTCTTCAAGGCCATAGTTCAAAAGTCCCTTCCAACTGTTATCTTTCCTCCCAAATGATTCCCAGTATCTTTCACTTTCTTTTTCCTTCATTTTCAACATGAATGCACGTTTTATGTATCCAATTGAATTTTACATTCACTGTTGTAGTGTAATAGAAGGAGTACTACAACTCTAGGAAGTAAGAGATGTAGTGGTTAAGAATATGAATTAAGAAGCCAGGTCACCTGGGTTCAAATATCTGATTCTGTCTTTTAAAAGCTCTATAACCTTGGACAATTTTTTTTCTTTTTTTAAACGGAGTCTTGCTCTGTCACCCAGGCTGGAGTGTAGTGGCGTGATCTTGGCTTACTGCAACCTCCACCTCTAGGGTTCAAGCGATTCTCCTGCCTCAGCCTCCCGAGTAGCTAGGACTACAGACGCCCACCACCATGCCCAGCTAGTTTTTGTATTTTTAGTAGAGACGGGGTTTCGCCATATTGGCCAGGCTGGTCTAGAACTCCTGACCTTGTGATCCACCCGCGTCGGCCTCCCAAAGTGCTGGGATTACAGATGTGAGCCACCGTGCCTGGCCAAACCTTGGACAATTTATTTGTCTTCTTCACACCTCACTTTCCTTAGCTACAAATTTATAACGTGATTAGACAAGTATTTGTAAATTATTTAGAATAGTATCTGAAAGCATATTAGAGGTATTATAAGTGTTAGGAAGCAAAGAGGGCAGAGAGGTTATGTTTTCAGTTTGTTAATGCCTCTTTTGTTCCCTATATGATTTAAAAGACTACATACAACAATAATTATAACTGTGTTGATGGACAAACAATACATAAAGATTTATTGGAGGGGAGAGGGCTATGTAGCAGCGAAGTATTTTATATACTATTGAAACTAAGTTGTTATTAATTCAAAATAGACAGCTACAAATGAAGGTGTTAATTATAATCCCCAGGACAAACACTAAGAAAATAACTATTACATAGTAAAATAAATGAGAAGGGAATCAAAATGGTACACTAGAAAATATCTATGTAACACAAAAATCAGTCATGGAGGGCTTGAACAAAACTGATATAAGACAGACAGAAAGAAATATAAAATGGCAAATGTTCCTCCTTATCAGCAATTATATTACACGTAAATGGAGTAAAGCCTCCAATTAATAGGCAGAAATGGGCAGAATTAATTTAAAAAGCATTATCCAACAATATTCCGTACACAAGACATTTGCTTTAGATCCAAAGACACAAACAGGTTGAAGGTGAAAGAAAAGAAACAGCCCATGCAAACAGCAACCAAAAAAGAAATGGAGTGGCTATACTAGTATCAGACAAAATAGGCACTGCGATGGCCTAAATGTTGGAGTCCCCCCAAAAATTCATATGTTGAAATCCTATCATCTCCAAGGTGATAGGATTAAGAAGTGGGGCCTCTGGAAGGTGATTAGGAAAATAAGGGCAGTGCCCTCATAAATGGGATTAGTGCCCTTATAAAAGAGGCACCAAGAGAGATCCCTCATCCTTTTGTCATGTGAGAACATAGCAAAAAGACAGTCATCCATGAACCAGAAAGCGGCACCTCACCATACCAAATCTGTTTGTGTCTTGATCTTGAACTTCCCAGCCTCCAGAACTGTGAGAAATAATTTTTTTTAATAAGCCACTTAGGCAGCCCAAGTGGACTAAGAAAGGCATTAAGACAAAACTACTCAAAAAGACAAAGGACATTATCTAATAAGAGTTAATCAAGAACATTTAAGAATTAAAAACATATACGCCCCTAACAACACAGCCCCAAATTCTATGAAGCAAAAATTGACAGACTTGAAGGAAGAAATGGCTCAACAATAATAGCTAGAGACTTCAACACCCTACTTTCAATAATGGGTGGTACAACTAAGCAAAAGATACATAAGGAAAAAGAAGACTTAAATAACACTGTCAGGCAACTAGACCTAAAAGACATATGCAGAACACTCCAACCAACAACAGCAGAATACACATTCTTTTCAAGTGCACTGGAACATCCTCTAGGGCAACACATATGTTAGACCACAAAAAAACTTGCCGTAAATTTCAAAAGACTGAAATCACACAAAGTATCTTTTCCAACCACAATGCAATGAAGTTAGAAATCAGTAACAGGAAAACTGAAAAATTTACAAATATGTGGAAATTAAATAATACATTTTTAAATAGTTACTCAAAAAAGTAACTACAGGCTGGGTGCGGTGGCTCATGCCTGTAATCCCAGCACTGTGGGAGGCCGAGGCGGGTGGATCACCTGAGGTCAGGCGTTTGCGACTAGCCTGGCCAACATGGTAAAAACCTGTCTCTACTAAAAATACAAAAATTAGTTGGGCATGGTGGCGCATATCTGTAATCCCAGCTACTCAAGAGGCTGAGGCAGGAGAACTGCTTGAACCTGGGAGGTGGAAGCTGCAGTGAACAGAAATGACACCACTGCACTCCAGTGTGGGCAACGGAGTGAGACCCTGTCTCAAAAAAAAAAAAAAAAAAAAAGTCAAGAGAAAAATCAGTATCAATGAACCCAAAATTTCTCGAAAAAAAATCAATACTGACAAACCTTTAACTAAACAGACCAAGAAAAAAGAAGAGAGAAGATTCAATTTACTAAAATCAGGAATAGAACTGGGGACATCTTTACAATCTTATAGAAATAAAAAGGATTACAACAGAATACTATGAACTATCATATGCCAACAAATTAGATAATCTAGATGAATGGATAAACCTCTAGAAACTACCAAAACTGACTTAACGAAAAAACTGAAAAGACCTATAACAAGTATGAAAACTGCAATAAAACTTCCAACAAAAAAAACCCCAGGACCATACGGCTTCATTGGTGAATCCTACCAAACATTTAAAGAAGAACACCAATCCTTCCTCCAACTCTTCCAAAAAAAGAGAAGAGGGATGAATACTTCCAAACTCATTCCATAAATCTAGTATTGCCCTGATAGCAAAGACAGACAACATCACAAGAAAACTACAGACCAGTCTCCCTCACGAATAGAGACGCAAGAATCCTCAACAAAATACTAGCAAACCAAATTTAGCAGCATATGACCATCTATCACGGAATTATCCCAGAGATGCAAGGCTGGTTCAACATAAAAAAATCAATCAGTTGAAAAAAAGTCACCATATTAACAGAATAAAGCGGGGAAACGAGAAACCTGATCATCTCAATTGACATAGGAAGAGCACTGGACAAAGTCCAACACCTTTTCATGATAAAAACAACTCAACAATCTAGGAATAGAAAGGAGCTTTTTCATAACTCTGGTTATGAAACAGCTAACATACTCAATAGCAAAATACTGAAAGCTTTTCCCTAATATCAAAAATAAGGCAAGGATGTCTGCTCTTACCATTTCTACTCAACATTGTCTAGAAGTTCTAGCAAGGGTAGTTAGAAAAAAGAAAAAGAAATAAAAGGCATCCAAATTGGAAAGAAGAAGTAAAACTACTTTTATAGATGACATGCTTTTATATATACATAATTCTAAAGAATCTTTCAAAACACCACCATTAACCTAATAAACAGGTTCAGCAAGGTTGTAGAATACAAGATTAGCATAAGAAAATCAGTTTTAGACCGGGCAGGGGTGACTCACAATTACAGTCCTAGTGCTTTGGGGAAGTAGAGGTGAGAAGATTGCTTGAGGCCAGGAGTTTGAAATCAGCCTGCACAACACAGCCAGACCCCTTCTCTACAAAATATCTTAAAGGTTAGCCAGATGTGGTACGTAGTCCTAGACTGAGGTGAGAGGATCACTTCACTCCAGGAGTTCAAAGTTACACTGAACTAGAATCATGCCACTGCACTCCAGCTTGGGCGACACAGCGAGACTCCATCTCAAACAAAACAAAACAAAAAAACTACACGCATACAAAGAAAATAACGAGTGTTGGTAAAGGAAGTGAAGAAATGGGAACCCTCACACATTGCTGGTAGGAATGCAAAACGGCATAGATGCTCTGGAAAACAAGTTAGGTGTTTCTCAAAAAGTTAAAAATAGAATTACCAAATGACCCAGCATTCCACTCCTAAGTATATACTCAAGAGAAATGAAAACAGGTGTTCAAACAAAAAGTCATACATGAATGTTCACAGCAGTATTGAACAGCAGCATTATTCATAATAACCTGACAGTGGAAACACTCAAATGTCCACCAACTAAAGAATGGATAAACAAAATGGAGTATAACCATCCAATGGAATATTATTCAACCATAAAAAAGAACTGCTAAGGACTCAAAGTTTATGTTACTCCCAAAATTCATGTTAACGCCCTAACCCCAGTGTGGCTATATTTGGAGATGAGGTCTCTAAGGAAGCAACAAAGATGAAATGAGTTCAGAAGGGTGGGTCCCTGATCTGACAGAATTAGTGTCCTCGTTAGGACAGAAATCAGAGAAGGTGCACACACGCTCAAGATCACTTGTGCTGCCTCCCTGCATGAGCACAGAGGAAAGGCTGTGTGAGGTTAAAGTGAGAAGGTAGCTACCTACAAGCCGGGAGGAGAGGCCTCAGCAGAAACCAATGCTGCTGGACCTTGATCTGTACTTCTGGCCTTCAGAACTGTAAGAAATAAGTATCTGTGGTTTAAGCCACTAAGCCTGTGGTATTTTGGTTATGGCAACCTGGGCTGACAACACGAATGAATACTGACACATACAACATGGATGAACTTCAAAAATATGCTAAATGAAAGCCAGACACAAAAGGCCATATATTGTATTATTCCATTTATATGAAATGTCCAGAACAGGAAAATTCACAGACATAAAGGATATTATGGAGGAAATATGGAAATGGAAGTGACTATGTAATAGGTATGGTCTATCTTTTGGGGGGTGATCAAAATGCTATGCAATTAGATAGTGGTAATGGTCGTACAACACTGTGAATATACTAAAAGCTACTGAATTATACACACTTTAACATGGCTCAAATGGTGAATTTTAATTTTTTAAAAGGGAGTGAAATATCAGAAGATACAACCTGGATTGCTCTCAAATACATGTTGAGTGAATGAAGCGAGTCTCAAATGGTTACACAGTGTATGATTCCATTTATATGACATTCTCTAAACAATATAACTAAAGCAAATGAATAGATCAGAGGCTGCCAGAGGTTTTGAGTGGGGCAATTCGGAAAGACAGCACAGGGAACTTTTTGAGGTCATGAAACTATTCTGTTTCTTAGTTGTGGTGTTGGGTATATAAATTTATACATGTGGTAGAATTCATACAACTGTACACAAAAATGGTAAGTTTTACTACAACTTAATTTAAAAAATAAAATTTCTCCTACAAAAAAAATCCATCAGTCTATTTTGCACTTGACCAATGTTTACCTGTAACATCATTATTGGTCATTTGGAAAGCGTTAATTCACTGAGGTATGTGCATTTTCCATATGTTGACATATTTCATCACACAACATAACACCCCAAAAAAAATGACATTTGTTAATATCACTATTGATCCTATCAGAAAGGTCTTTTAAGGGAAGTTATCATGCCCGCAGTAGTGGATTTAAGTTTTCCAATATTCTAATTTTTTTCTTGGAGGCTGAAATTAACAACATATACTGTTCTTTTTTTTGTTTTTTTTTGAGACAGAGTCTTGCTCTGTTGTCACCCAGGCTAGAGTGCAGTGGCATGATCTGGCTCACTGCAACCTCTGCCTCCCGGGTTCAAGCGATTCTCCTGCCTCAGCCTCCTGAGTAGCTGGGATTACAGGCGGCCACCACCAGGCCTGGCTAATTTTTGTATTTTTAGTAGAGACAGGGTTTCACCATGTTGGCCAGGTTGGTCTCGAACTCCTAACCTCATGATCCGTCCACCTCAGCCTCCCAAAGTGCTGGGATTACAGGCGTGAGCCACCACACCTGGCCCACTTCATAAGACAATGTTTGCTAAATACTGAAATCTGAATAACCAGTTTGTCAGATATTCTTCCAAGTAAAATGGTATTCTATGAAAAAAGTAGGCCAGGTGTGGTTGTTCATGCCTGTAATCCCAGCACTTTGGGAGGTTGAGGCAGGTGGATCACCTGGGTTCAGGAGTTCGAGACCAGCCTGGCCAACATGGTGAAACGCTGTCTCTACTAAAAATACAAAATTAGCTGGATGTGGTGGTGAATGCCTGTAATCACAGCTACTTGGGAGGCTGAGGCAGAAGAATTGCTTGAACCCAGGAGGCAGAGGTTGCAGTGAGCTGAGATGGTGCCATTGCACTACAGCCTGGGTGAGAGTAAAACTCTGTCTCAATTAAAAAAAAAAAAAAAAAAAGTAGGCCGGGCGCGGTGGCTCACGCTTGTAATCCCAGCACTTTGGGAGGCCGAGGCGGGCGGATCACGAGGTCAGGAGATCGAGACCACAGTGAAACCCTGTCTCTACTAAAAATACAAAAAAATTAGCCGGGCGTGGTGGCAGGCGCCTGTAGTCCCAGCTACTTGGAGAGGCTGAGGCAGGAGAATGGCGTGAACCCGGGAGGCAGAGCTTGCAGTGAGCCGAGATTGCGCCACTGAACTCCAGCCTGGGCGACAGAGCGAGACACCGTCTCAAAAAAAAAAAAAAGTAGCTAGTTTAGCTTGCAACTCAATCACATAAATGCTTTTATGCATATTTTCCACTGCACTGCATAGAATATTAAGGAGACCCAAGGCACATGATTTAGTAAAAGTAGTATATTTTTACTGTTTCATTGTGGGCATTCTTAGGTAAAACTGGCACATGCTCTGAGTACAAGGCAGTGAAAGACTACAATATCTACTATAAAAGTTTGGTGCCACTGTCTTAATTTGTGGACCAGAGCAATTTTACCCATCATCACTCCTTCCATATCAGTACAACTGTCAACACAGTGCAAAGGGGAAATGACACATTAATATCACCATGAAAAGAATTCTGACCTTTCTGATCCCTAAAAGAGTCTCAGGAACCACCAGGGGCCCAGGGACCACACCTTGGAGACTCTGAAGGATCAAATCAATCCATTTTTGTCACAGTTTTCTTGCTCTATTTATTAAAGTTACAACTTATAGTTACATTTTCAGAATACTGTAGCATATCTTTAGGTCCCAATTTGCTGAGTAAAAGAATATAAAGGCCGGGCACGGTGGTTCACGCTTGTAATCCCAGCATTTTGGGAGGCTGAGGCAGGCGGATCACGAGGTCAGGAGATCGAGACCACAGTGAAACCCCGTCTCTACTAAAAATACAAAAAAAATTAGCCGGGCGTGGTGGCGGGCGCCTGTAGTCCCAGCTACTCGGAGAGGCTGAGGCAGGAGAATGGCGTGAACCCGGGAGGCGGAGCTTGCAGTGAGCCAAGATCGCGCCACTGCACTCCAGCCTGGGCGACAGAGCGAGACTCCGTCTCAAAAAAAAAAAAAAAAAAAAAAAAAAAGAATATAAAGTTATATGATTAGAATACTGGTTTAAAGATAGGAATAAATGGGTACTTTTGACTGGAGATGTGTAAGCAGTAGGATACCTCAGTATCTAGTCTAATTATTTCAAGTGCTCAGGAAAAGATGTAGAGTTTACAGATGGCATTAAAGATTAGACAAACAATCCAGTAAAATCTCTTAAGGTTGAGTAAGTACAAGGTCATGCCATTTAAGGAAAAAACAACCCAAATCAGATTTATACAAGGACCCTAAGCAATCAGTAAGTCCTAGGTGGTGTTGTATATTCTTCCCTGAATCTACAATCTTTACAAAGAATGTCATTACAGCTAAAAGAGAATACTATAAGTTGTTGAATGTTTTTGGGAATAATATTATAAACTAAATAGTATAAGAATCCCTAATCTGAAAAACTGAAATCCAAAATACTCCAAAATCTGAAACTTTTTTAGCATCGTCATGATCCTCAAAGGAAATGCTCATTGGAGGATTTCGGATTAGAAATGCTAAACTGGTAAACATAACTCAAATATTCCAAAATCCAAAACAATTCTGGTTCCAAGCATTTGGGATAAGAGACACTCAACCTGTATACCTCTTACGTGGTGATGAACTGATCACTAAAGTTCTGAGTGCAGTTCAACAAAGCAAATATAAAGGACTAGAATGATGTATGACAAAGTCTTTAGCCAGGCACGGTGGCTCATACCTGTAATCCCAGCACTTTGAGAGGCCAAGTGGGGCAGATCACTTGAAGCGAGGAGCTCAAGACCAGCCTGGCCAACATGGTGAAACCTCGTCTCTACTAGAAATAAAAAAATTAGCAGGGCATGGTGGTGCATGCCCGTAGTCCCAGCTAATTGGGAGGCTGAGGCACAAGAATCACTTGAACCTGGGAGGCAGAGTTTGCAATGAGCTGAGATTGCGCCACTGCACTCCAGACTCTGTCTCAAAAAACAAACACCATCTTTAAAATCATTAAGGGAAACATATCAAGAAATATTAAAACGGTATCCTTTTTAACAAAAATACAAAATCAAATCTAAAGTATCCCATAATTAGAACTTTAAGTAAAATCTGACCAACCCAAATTATCTTCTTTTTTCTTTTCGGTTCATCCTGAACAACCCAAATTCTTAACTGAAATCCTTTTTAAAAAAATTTAGCCAGGCGTGGTGGCTCACACCTGTAATCTCAGCACTTTGGGAGGCAGAGGCAGAGATCACTTGAGCCCAGGAGTTTGAGATCAGCTTGGGCAACACAGGAAGACCTCGTCTCTACTAAAAAAAAAAAAAAATTTCAATTAGCCAGGAGCAGTGGCACTGGCCTGTGATCCCAGCTACTTGGGAGGCTGAGGCAGGAGGGTCGCTACGGCCTTGGAGGTCGAGGGTACAGTGAGCCGTGATGATGCCACTGCACTCCAGCCTGGGAAACAGATGAAACCCTGTCTCAAAAAAACGAAAACAAAAACAAAAACAGAACCTAATTAACATTCTAATACTAAAAGAGAAACAAATGACAAGTCAACAAATGATTAAGAATGCAATTTTTAAAAACATGCATTGTTATATTCTAAGCTCAAAACACATGCCGGGCGCGGTGGCTCAAGCCTGTAATCCCAGCACTTTGGGAGGCCGAGGCGGGCGGATCACGAGGTCAGGAGATCGAGACCATCCTGGCTAACACGGTGAAACTCCGTCTCTACTAAAAATACAAAAAATTAGCCGAGCGTGTTGGCGGGTGCCTGTAGTCCCAGCTACTCGGGAGGCTGAGGCAAGAGAATGGCGTGAACCTGAGAGGCGGAGCTTGCAGTGAGCCGAGATGGCGCCACTGCACTCCAGCCTGGGGGACAGAGCAAGACTCCGTCTCAAAAAAAAAACAAACAAACAAACAAAAAAAAAAAACACACATTGGGTCCAAATCCGAAAGCTTTACTATTTTCAAATGAGAAGTGATGTTCTAAATAACTGTGAAGCACTGCATTTCCGTAAATTAAGTACATACTAAAGCCAAAATAATGTGGTATTTATTTAACGGCATTTTCCCAAAAGGTCTATAAATACATTTACAGAAAACTTCCATGGCCGGGCGCGGTGGCTCACGCCTGTAATCCTAGCACTTTGGCAGGCCGAGGCGGGCGGATCACGAGGTCAGGAGATCGAGACCATCCTGGCTAACACAGTGAAACCCCGTCTGTACTAAAAATACAAAAAATTAGCCGGGCGTGCTGGGGGGCGCCTGTAGTCCCAGCTACTCAGGAGGCTGAGGCAGGAGAATGGCATGAACCTGGGAGGTGGAGCTTGCAGTGAGCTGAGATTGTGCCACTGCACTCCAGCCTGGGTGACAGAGCAAGACTCCATCTCAAAAAAAAAAACAAAAAAAAACCTTGCAGCTGAACAGTGATAGGTTTATTGGTGGGACCAAACTATTCAGAGAAGTATGTGAAGACAACTTAAAAGTCCTATTATTACATATAATGGATAAAATATATGATAAGTACACACGTATACCCACTCCCCTCCCCAACAAACACACACATCAAGCTAAGCTGAAAAGGTAGGTAGGAAATGCCTCACGTACCAGAAATGAAGAATCTGGAGGACAGAGCTGAGAGTGCACTGATTAATATGGGTAACACAGCAACTTGGGTTTTAATACATATGCAGGAGCAGAAGGGCCTTAAGAAATGAAACTGAGACTCTCGCATAAAGGCTAAGACCCTAGACCTTACTCAAAAGTGTGGTCCACTGACCTGCCATATCAGCATCAGGCAGCTTATTCCACAGAAATGTAAATTCTTGTACCTCAACCCAGACCTAATCAATCAGAATATCTGGAAATGGTACTCAAGAATCTTAGTTTTAACAAGCTTTCCAGGTGATTCTTACGTTTACTGAAGTTTGAGAAGTGCTGTCCTAGAGGCACTGTATCCCCAGGTGCAGAAAGGACCGACTGGGGAGGGGGAGAAATCCAAACACTGGCAAAGAAATTCTTCTCTTCCGAGGTACAGAGAAAGGATGACAGTCTCGCTGGACAAAGTGAACCCCTTGCTTATGCCCTGCATAAGAATCCAAATATACTACTTTAGCAGTTTTCAAATATGTTGCTCCCAGGATCACTTTTTTTTTTTTGAGACGGAGTCTCGCTCTGTCGCCCAGGCTGGAGTGCGGTGGCGCGATCTCGGCTCACTGCAAGCTCCGCCTCCCGGGTTCACGCCATTCTCCTGCCTCAGCCTCTCCGAGTAGCTGGGACTACAGGCGCCCGCCACCACGCCCGGCTAATTTTTTTGTATTTTTAGTAGAGACGGGGTTTCACCGTGGTCTCGATCTCCTGACCTCGTGATCCGCCCGCCTCGGCCTCCCAAAGTGCTGGGATTACAAGCGTGAGCCACCGCGCCCGGCCTAGGATCACTTTATACTCTTAAAAATTACTGAAACCGCTGAAGACCTTTTGTTTATGTAAATTATATCTATTGCTATTTGCTATATTTGAAATTAAAACAGAAAATGGACTCACATTCCATTAGCTGTCAGAGTGATGGTATAATTACATACCATAACCTCTCGAAAACTTCACTAGTGAGAGAATGAAGAGCGAAAGGCAGATAACAGCTTAGTATAATTATTATGAAAATAGTTTTGACCTCCTGAATCTTCAGAAGTCCCTGAACTTGTATAATTTATGCAGAATTATTACAAATGAAGTGAATTATTATATATTTAACAGTATAAACATTTGAAATATGTTATATGGTATATATAATAGCCATGTATTATTGTATCTGTGAGCTATTTATATCACTGTTTTAAAAAATCCATTATTTCTTAAGAAACTTCTACTCTTGATTTAGCCGTTACACAATGTACACATGTATCAAAGCATGTTGGACACCACAAATATATACAATTTTTGTCAATTAAAATAATTCATTAATTAAAAAGAAACTATCATTCAAGAGAATGAGAAGGTAAACCACAGACTGGGAAAAAAATAGCTGCAAAAGACATCTGATAAAGGCCTGTTATTCAAAATATACACACGATTCTTAAAATTCAACAATAGGAAGACAAACAATCTGACTGAAAATGGGTAAAAGACCGCTACAAATACCTCATCAAAGACATACAGAAGGCAAGTAAGCATATGAAAGTTCAACATTATATGTCAGCAGGGAACTGCAAGTTGAAACAACAATGAGATACAACCATGCAACTATCAGATGGCCAAAATCCAGAACACAGACACCACCAAATGCTGGTGAAGACATGGGGCAACAGAACTCTCAGAAATGCGAAACTGTACAACCACTTTGGAAGACTGTTAGTTTCTTACAAAATTAAACATACTCTTACCATATGATACAGCAATTGCACTTCTTGGTAATTACTCAAATAAAATGAAAACACGTCCACATAAAAACCTGCACACAGGCTGGGAGCAGTGGCTCATGCCTGTAATCCCAGCACTTTGGGAGGCCGAGGCAGGCAGATCACCTGAGGTTGGAGTTCAAGACCAGGCTGACCAACATGGTGAAACCCCATCTCTACTAAAAACACAAACATTAGCTGGAGGTGGTGGCACACGCCTGTAATCCCAGCTACTCGGGAGGCTGAGGCAGGAGAATTGCTTGAACCTGGGAGGCGGAGGTTGCAGTGAGCCAAGATCGAGCTGTTGCACTCCAGCCTGAGCAACAACATGAGACTCTGTCTCAACAACAACAAAACAAGAAAAACCTGCACACAAATTTTATAGCAGCTTTATTTATAACTGTCAAAACTTGAAGCAACTAAGATATCTTGTAGTAAGTGAATGGATAAACTATGGTACATGGTACATCTAGACACTGCTAAAAAGAAATGAACTATCAAGCCATAAAGAGACATGGAGTAACATGCATTAAAGAAGTGTATTACTAAGTGAAAGAAGCCAAGATGAAAAGGCTACATACTATAGGATTCCAACTATAAAAAATTCTGGAAAAGACGAAACTATGGAGACAGTAGAAAGACCAGTGGTTGCCAGAGTTAGGCAAGAGGAGGGATAAACAGGCAGAGCACAGAGGATTGTTAGAGCAGTTAAACTATTCTATACAACACTACAATGGTCAACACATGTGTCAAAACCCATAGAATATACAAGACCAATAGTGAACCCTAATATAAATTATGGACTTTGGATGATAATGACGTGTCATCGTAGGTTCATCAACTATAATAAATGTACCACTGTAGTACGGAGAAGTCAACAGAGGAGGAGAGCTGTACATGTGTGGGAGCAAGGGGTATATAGGAACACTACTTTCTGCTCAATTTTGCTGTGAAACTAAAATTACTCTAGAAATAAAGTTTATTAACTAAAAAATCCCACTACTACTCATCAAGGTTTAGTGTTGTATCAAAGAAAAATATCTACAATTATCTGAAAGGCTATTTTAATATTTTCCAACAACCTTTCTGTATCAGGCTGGATTTTCATGACATACTTCAACCAAAATAATATATGCAACAGTTGAATGAAAGAGCAGATATAAGAATTCAGTTACCTTCTGTTAACCCATACATCAAAGAAATGTGCAAAAAGGTAAAAGCAATGCCCCTTTTCCCACTTATTTTTTGTTGTGGGAAAAAAACAATTTTTCATTAATATGTTGTTTAACATGTTAAGAGGTTATTAGTTCAAATAATTAATACAATAACTCTTCAAAGAGCTCAATAATTTTTAAGGGGTCCTGAGACCAAAAAGTTTGAGAGCTGCTTATCTGGGACAACAAAACTTAAATGAATAGCAATTAGAGGAAGCTAGAGGAAGACAGAGCCAATACATCAACTAAAAATAAATAAGTCAGTGTTATCCAAAGAAGAGACAGACTATGAGAAATAGTGAATTATCAAACACTGAAAAATGGTAAAACAATGGAAGACAGATTACATGGCTTTTAAGAGGATATTTCCACCACAACAGTCTATAAAATATCATGGTACCACAAATATTGGTTAATATTCTCAATTAAAATAACACTGCTTTGGCTAGGCATGGTGGCTCACGCCTGTAATACCAACACTTTGGGAGGCTGAGATGGGTGGATCACCTGAGGGCAGGAGTTTGAGACCAGCCTGGCCAACATGGTGAAAACCCATCTCCACTAAAAATACAAAAATTAGCCGGGCGTGGTGGTGGGCACCTGTAATCCCAGTTACTTGGGAGGTTGAGGCAGGAGAATTGCTTGAACCCAGGAGGCGGAGGTGAGTTGAGATTGCGCCACTGCACTCCAGCCTGGGCTACAAGAGCAAAACTTCATCTCAAAAAAAAAAAAAACAAACAACAACAACAAAAAAACATCGCTTTATATCACAAAGCCAGGACTTGATATCTGCCATATTCACAGAGCAACAGCATATATTACCATTTTATATTACATATTAAGCATGTTAAAATACCAGTTAACCATCATTAAACTGTATTCTAAAACTTGACATTCATTACTTTGTGTAGTCTTCACAACAATTCTGAGATAGGTACTATTACTATCTCCCATTTAGAGTCAGATAATGAGGCCAAACAGCTACCAAAGGAGAGAGGCTGGGATTCAAATCTACGTACTCTCTTCTCCAGGAGAGTTAGACAAACCTTTTCTGTGAAAGGCCAGATAATGAATATTTCAGGTGTTGCAGACCATATACAATCTCTGTCCCCACTTCACGAAAAACCACCCTTAGCTCTTGAGACTTACAAAAACAGACCAGTCAACATGAGCCTAACCAGGCTGTCTGAGAGAATTAAGTTCAAATGCACTAAGACATCCATTGTATGTAATGAATTTATTTTTCTTATGCATCTTAAAGGATATTAGTTATATTTGATTCTTGGAAGACTTGACAGTCACTCAAACTGCTTTCAGTGGTTCACCTACGTTCAATATAAGAAACAAATATCAACTGTTACATCTTGGCTATCTGGAAAAATATGATTGTGTATTTTTTCTAAAATTGTACTGATGACTCATTAATGCCAACAAAGAGAAGCAGAATTAAATCATATAGTGTTGCTCTATATTTATGTGGTCCCCATTAAGAAGACAGATAACCACCCAGGTGCGGTGGCTCATGCCTGTAATGTCAACAATTTGGGAGACCAAGGTAAGGGGATTACCTGAGGTCAGGAGTTTGTGACCAGTCTGGCCAACATGGCAAAACCCCGTCTCTACTACAAATACAACAATTAGCCAGGCATGGTGGCATGTGCCTGTAATCCCAGCTACTCAGGAGGGTAAGGCACAAGAATTGTCATGTATGACAATATATTTCACCTCTACCTTCCCGGAAGGTAGAGGTTGCGGTAAGCCAAGACTGCACTACTGTACTCCAGCCTGGATGACAGAGTGAGACTCCTCCGGAAAAAAAACAAACAAAAAAAAACCAAGGAATATAGATAACCTAAACAAGATGGCCTTAAAATATATTTTCTCAATGCTAGAAGGCCATCATTATCATCACGTTTGTAGTCTCACTATGCCCTCCAGGGAAAACCAATGATATAAAACACTTTGCAAAGTTATATTATTTCAAACTGACAGCTCTAAAGAGGAGTGTGTACTAAAAAGCTACACTGCCTTTTGGGGCAATGTCAGTTTAAAAATACCTGAATGCAAAAGGCCAGCCAGATCCTTAAGGATTTTCAGTATTAACAGTGAAGCAACTGAAGCTACATTAAATAGGGGAATATATGAAACACCATTAATCCACAAATCCCAAACCAATACTTCTTGTAACATGCCAGACATGCAAACGGAATCATAAAGATACAGTATTGGCCGGGCGCGGTGGCTCACACCTGTAATCCCAGCACTTTGGGAGGCCGAGGTGGGCAGATTACTTGAGGCTAGGAGTTCAAGACCAGCCTGGCCAATATGGCGAAATTCCGCCTCTACTAAATACACAAAAATTAGCTGGGCATGGTGGCACACGCCTGTAATCCCAGCACACTCAGGAGGCTGAGGCATGAGAAAAGCTTGAACCCAGGAAGCGGAGGTTGCAGTGCACCAACATTGCGCACTGTACTCCAGCCTGGGTGACAGAGTGAGATGATAGACTGTCTCAAAAAAAAAAGATACAGTATTGATATATAGTCTCCAATTTAGATAACCAGTACATTTCAGAAGGTCTCATAAAATCTTGCCTAAGAGCACGATGAGATATAATTTCTATGACTCTTCTACCAGCACTAGCAGTCTGTTTTTTATATTATGAAAATAACTATGATTTTTAAAGTAGAGAAGTACTCATTAGCCACAAACTTGTGTGTGGAGATGGCTTGGAATAAGCTTCTGGCTTTTGCTTGGATCCTCACTCTCCATTCATGACTACAATAAAATAACAGGAAATAATAAAAAGGAAAGCAGCACTGCAAAGTGGTTTAGAATGTGAACTCTTGAAGCACTGGGGTTCAAGGGGTGGGTTCAAGTCCTAGTTCTACCTTTTCTAGCTGTGTGGTCTTGGGCAAGTTCCTTAATTTCTTTGTGCTTCATCTGTGAATCATGTATGACAATATATTTCACCGTTTTTATGAGGACTAAATAAATTGGTATTTGAAAAATTAAATAGTATTCAGCATATAGTGGGTGTTATATACACGTCTTAAATGGAAAAGCAAAATAAAGGCCAGGCGTGGTGGCTCAAGACTGTAATCTCAGCACTTTGGGAGGTCAAGGCAGGCGAATCGCTTGAGTTCAGGAGTTCGAGACCAGCCTGGGCAACATGACAAAATCCTGTCTCTACAACAAACACAACATTAGCTGGGTGTGGTGGTGTGAGCCTGTAGTCCCAGCTACTTGGGAGGCTGAAGTGAATGGGAAGATCGCTTGAGCCTGGGAGGTCACCACTGCAGTGAGCTGTGGCTGCATCGCTGCACTACGGCTTGCAACAGAGCCAGACACTGTCGGAAGAGGGGAGCGGAGGGGAGGGGAGAAGAGAGAAGGAAAAACAAAACAAAACACAATACAAAAACATCAAGTTGATGAAATGAGAAATCATGGTTAACGAACAATATGAGGCTGACAATGAAAGGCTACCTCATGACAGCTTTCTCATACTCTTGGAACTTAATATTCAGCAATACTATGCTCACAGAGAGTACCTACTACGTGGAAGGTAGTCAAAACTGAATTCTTCATTGTCTCCAAACCTGTGCCACCCAGTCTCCTCCTTCTTGGTTAATGGCAACTCTAAACTTTCAGTTGCTTAAACCAAAAACTTTAGAGTCCTCCTAATCTCTTCTCTTTAATCCTCCTTTTCTCTCTTCTCACTTTCCACATTAATCTATCGGCAAAGTCTGTTAGATCTATTAATCTAATATATTTACAGTCCTAATCACTTCTGTCCTCTACTAGTAACTGGTACGAGCAACCTTCATCTCTCACCTGGATTGATGCAATAGCTTCTAGCTTGGTGTATGTGTCAATTCTGCTCCCAGCACTCCTGGCCAATTATCAACGTAGCAGCCAGTTAGTTTGCTAAAACTAAGCCATATTTCATCCTGTTAACTCTCCTGCTCAAACGCCCACAATGCTGCTGATTTTGCTCAGAGTAAAAGTGGAAGTTGTCACCAATGGCCTATACACCGTGGTCTGCATTGTTACTTTTCTACATTTTTCAATATACTACCATATACTGATAACCTGCCTGGAACAATTACTGTACATGGATGCAAAATAGTACTCTCTCTCATTTTTCTTCATTAACTAAATTATTCAATGAAAAGCTTTCCACTGTCAACTATTTGATTACCTTGTAATATTTTGTAGGTGATAGGATAAATGCTTCATTCTTCTCCTATTATAAATTTTCAGGTCAGGCGCGGTGGTTCACGCCTGTAATCCCAGCACTTTGGGAGGCCGAGGCAGGCGGATCACGAGGTCAGGAGATCAAGACCATCCTGGCTAACGCGGTGAAACCCTGTCTCTACTAAAAATACAAAAAATTAGCTGGGCATGGTGGCGGGCGCCTGTAGTCCCAGCTACTCAGGAGGCTGAGGCAGGAGAATGGCGTGAACCCGGGAGGCAGAGCTTGCAGTGAGCCAAGACTGACTGTACCACTGCACTCCAGCATGGGTGACAGAGCAAGACTCCGTCTCAAAAAAAAAAAAAAAAATTTTTTTTTTTAAAGTTGACACCCTTGCAATCTCCAAAGATGATCAATAAGTTATTTTTATTTTACTTATTTTTTTGAGACAGGATCTCACTCACTCACCCAGGCTGGAGTGCAGTGTCATGATCACAGCTCACTGCAGCCACGACCTCCCACGTTCAAGTGAGCCTCCCACCTCAGCCTCCCAAGTACTGGGACTACAGACATGTATCACCACATTCAGCTAATTTTTGAATGTTTTGTAGAGACAGAGTTTTCACCATGTTGCCCAGTCTGGTCTTGAACTCCTGAGCTCAAGCAATTTTGTCCACCTCTGCCACCCAAAGTGCTTGGATTACAGGCATGAGCCACCGCACCTGGCCTATTTTTAAAGTACCATTATGAACTCCTGGATTTTTGTTGATTTGATATAGTTAAATCCATTGTAGCCATTTTTTTAAGATAGTTTATTTTCCATCTTAAGCCAGTGAGGGCACACAAGATGGCCCCTGGGTCCTTTGGATGCCTCAACTTAGCCAATACACAATAGGCAAAAGATTTTACCTTGATGTTTAAATTTGCAATTCCTTGATTATAATAACGACTGAACAATTTTTAAATATGTCTATTGGCCAGGTGCAGTGGCTCGCGCCTGTAATCCCTGCACTTTGGGAGGCTGAGGCAGGTGGATCACCTGAGGTCAGGAGTTCAAGACCAACCTGGCCAACATAATGAAACCCCGTCTCTACTAAAAATACAAGAAATTAGCCGGGTGCGGTGACAGGCACCTGTAATCAATCCCAGCTACTCGGGAGGCCTGAGGCAGGAGAATCACTGAACCCGGGAGGTGGAGACTGCAGTGAACTGAGATCGCACTACTGCACTCTAGCCTGAGCAACAAGAGAGAAACTCCGTCTCAAAAAAAAAAAAAAAAAAAAGTCTATTGAGCTTTATAATTCTTTGTGAACTGCCTATTCATTGCCTTGTCCATATTTTCTAATGAGTCATTAATCTTTTTTACTTTCTGAATATTGAGTTCATTCTAATATATGGCAGAAAGTTATGTATTAATAAAAGCTGCAATCTTTTTTCTCTATTTGCTTTTTGATTATATGGCTTTTGTCATATAAAGTATTTAATTTTTATATAAACAACCATTTCCTTTATAATTTAAAGGCCTTTCCCATTTCAATATGTGCTATAGTTTGAATGTACCCCCAAATTTCATGTGTTGAGAAATTAATCCCCAAATTCATATGTTTATGGTATTTGGAAGTAGGGCCTTTGGAAAGTAATTAGGATTAAGTAAGGTCATCAGGGTGGGGTCCTGATGATGGGAATAGTGGCTTTTAAGAAGGGGAAGAGAGACCTGAGCTGGCACTCTTGCTCTCTCCCATGAGGTACCCTCCATCATTAGAGGCAAGAAGACCCTCATCAGATATGGCTCCTCAACCTTGGACTTCCCAGACTTCATAGCTATTAAGAAATCAATGTCTTTTCTTTATATATTACCCAGTCTCAGGTATTCTGTCATAGCAACAGAGAATGAACTAAGACAATATGATAGGGGAAAAAATTGTCTATGTTGCTTCTACTTTTTTTATTATTTTTTTTTAAACGTTTAAGTCTCTGACCTACCTAGATATAATTAGCTATTTATAAGTCGGTCTTTTACCAGTAGAATCCGGGATCTTCGA
Organism: Hylobates moloch; assembly: GCF_009828535.3. Classification (NCBI taxonomy): domain Eukaryota; kingdom Metazoa; phylum Chordata; class Mammalia; order Primates; family Hylobatidae; genus Hylobates; species Hylobates moloch. Next base: position 36,794,319 of record NW_026652278.1, read on the forward strand.
AAGCAAGATCTTACTAATTTTGTGCCTCCTACCAGTGGACCATGTGTGTTTTTTGTTGTTTTTTTCTGAGACAGGGTCTCGCTCTGTTGCCCAGGCTGGAGTGCAGTGGTGCAAACACAGCTCACTGCAGCCTCGATGAACCTCCTGTGCTCAAGCAATTCTCCCACCTCAGCCTCCCAAGTAGCTGGGACTATACAGGCACCCCACCACACCCAGCTAACTTTTATATTTTTTGTAGAGACAGGATTTCACCATGTTGCCCAGGTTGGTCTCTAACTCCTGAGCTCAAATGACTGGCCCACCTCAGCCTCCCAAAGAGCTGGGATTACAGGCATAGGCCACCAAACCTGGCCCATGTGTTTTCAAACACGTGGTTTGAAGAAGGCAGTGGTGATGATGAACACTCAAAAATCCTATTTCCTCTGCTCTTAAACTAGGGCAGCTGAATCCTACTGAACTTTAACCACTGCAGAAAAAGGGGCAACACAGGATGAGAGTAAGGGAGAAAAAAACTGTGTTCTGTTTTATACTAGATATTATTATTATTTTTTTTTTTTATTTGAAACGGAGTCTCGCTCTGTCGCCCAGGCTGGAGTGCAGTGGCGCGATCTTGGCTCACTGCAAGCTCTGCCTCCTGGGTTCACGCCATTCTCCTGCCTCAGCCTCCCAAGTAGCTGGGAGTACAGGCGCCCGCCACCACACCCAGCTAATTTTTTGTATTTTTAGTAGAGACGGGGTTTCGCTGTGTTACCCAGGATGGTCTCAATCTCCTAACCTTGTGATCCGCCTGCCTCAGCCTCTCAAAGTGCTGGGATTACAGGTGTGAGCCACCGCACCCAGCCATTTTAGACTAGATATTATATAATGTATTGCTCTGACAGCTCACAAAAATTTTAAGGGGTGGGGGTTGGGGTGCAGAAAATGAGTATGGGAATTCTGCTTCCAAGAAATGATGTCTGGATGGAATCTCAAAGAATAAGCAAGTATTACATAATTAAAGAGATTGACAGGCTGGATGCTGTGGCTCACATCTGTAATCCCAGCACTTTGAGAGGCTGAGGTAGGTGGATCACGAGGTCAGGAGATTGAGAGCATCCTGGCCAACACAGTGAAACCCCATCTCTACTAAAAATACAAAAATTAGCTGGGTGTGGTGGTGCGTGCCTGTAATCCCAGCTACTCAGGAGGCTGAGGCAGGAGAATTGCTTGAGCCTGGGAGGCAAAGGCTGCAGTGAGCCAAGATCACACCATTGCACTCCAGCCTGGGCAACAAGAGCAAAACTGTCTCAAAAAAAAAAAAAAAAAAAAAGTACTCTAGTCATCGGGTACTCTACATGTAGAGGTAGAGTACATGTTCTATTTGCAGAGTACTGAGAGTTCATGATTTGCAGAATTACCAGCAGTTCATTATGACTGCTCGGTCAGTTATTGGCATTAAAAAATACTACATAAATGTTAGCTATTATTATGCTGATTACTGGGACATGGAGATAAATTGGGTAAAATAGTAAGCAGTAAACTAAAATATGCATGAAAAGCCATGTTAGAGTCTGGATTTTATCCTGAAGATTATGAGGAGTCATTGAAGGATTGACAGGATAATGGCATGTTTTAGAAAAACTACACTGGCAATATAGGTCAAAGATTGGATGGAATACAGTTATGCAAGAATCAGAAGAATATTTAATGATGGCGCATGTGGAGGTGATAAAAACTTATAGCAGAAATCTGCAAACATTGTGCAAGACATCTTACATGCATATTGATCTCCACTAAAGCTACAAAATATCTAATAGAGTTTTATAGCACATGATATATATGCTTAACAATAAATATTTTTGGATTATATCTAATGTTTTCTGTTTTAGTAAAACGGAATTTCCATTCAGTAAAGCAAATCATTTTCAAGAAAATTCTTTCTGGGTCATGAAGTGCCCCATTGTCCTCTTTTCCACAAGCGAGAGAGGTTGGCGAAAGCCCATGAATGTCCCTCAGTCAACTCAACAGCTGGTTTTCTAAAAACTCCATGATGCTATCCCTTCCCCCACACCCTTTAATCCTAGAAGAATATAATATTTTAATCATTGTTCACCACAGAATTAACATCAAAACAACTTATTTACAGCCTGACCAATATGGTGAAACCCCATCTCTACTAAAACTATAAAAATTATCTGGACTGTCGTGGTGGGCTCCTGTAATCCCAGCTACTCAGGAGGCTGAGGCAGGAGAATTGCTTGAACCAGGGAGGCGGAGGTTACAGTGAGCCGAGACTGCACCACTGCACTCCAGCCTGGGCCACAGAGGGAGACCCTGTCTCAAAAAAAGAAAAAAATACATATATATGTGTGTATGTGTATGTGTGTGTGTGTGTGTGTGTGTTTGTGTGTATATATATCTCGAAAAACAAAACAACTTACTTAGCATTGAATCTATTCAAATATAGGATCAATTTAACACAACCACAGGAATTAGGATTAAAGAATGTAAATTTCATAAACCTGGAGAGCATAAAACTAAAATAATTTACTAACTCAGCAATTCAGGGAAAAAGTGATGAAAAGAAATGTTAGAATACTAATTTCCTCACCTTTCAAAGAACAACCACTGTCTAAAATGGAAAGTTGAAAAAATCCCAATGACTTAGATTTTTTCCCCTCATAATGTTTTTCCCCACAAACTTAGAAGCTTTTAGAAACTAATTACAGTACTTCCTGCTGTGAATTAACATTTACTTCATGGTACCAATGGCTTTAGTTTCCCTTTCTGCTAAATTCAAATAGAATCAAAGTTAATATTTAAAAATACAAGCAGCATATATAATGTAACCCCATTTTTATTAAAATCATGTCTATCCTTCCAACCATCCACCCCTCCACTCATCCCTTTTAGCCCTCTGCTCACCCTTCTATCTGTATCTCTGCAATAGAAGTTGTCTACAGTGTTAATAATGGCAGTTATTTCTGCATATGGGATTTGGGGTAACCCTGCTGTTTAATAAAAAATAACCTTTTAAATACAAATCTCATTTGAAATCACATAAGTATCTGCCCAACCCCAAACAGCTTATACAATAAGAACATCTTCCTCGGCCGGGCGCGGTGGCTCACGCTTGTAATCCCAGCACTTTGGGAGGCCGAGGCGGGCGGATCACGAGGTCAGGAGATCGAGACCACAGTGAAACCCCGTCTCTACTAAAAATACAAAAAATTAGCCGGGCGTGGTGGCGGGCGCCTGTAGTCCCAGCTACTCGGAGAGGCTGAGGCAGGAGAATGGCGTGAACCCGGGAGGCGGAGCTTGCAGTGAGCCGAGATTGCGCCACTGCACTCCAGCCTGGGCGACAGAGCGAGACTCCGTCTCAAAAAAAAAAAAAAAAAAGAACATCTTCCTCTATTGTGATTCTGAAACACTAAGGCTATTATTGTTATAAGAAGAATTAACTGGTAGTCTTTATCTTCATTATAATTTGTCAGTTATGGTCTTAATGTTAATTTAGCTTCCTCCTTAGGGTACTTTTCCTGTTTTTTGTTTTTGTTTTAAGACAGAGTCTCATGCTGGAGTGCAGTGGTGTGATCTCGACTCACTACAGCCTAGGCCTCCCAGGCTTAAGCAATCCTCCTGCCTCAGTCCCCCAAGTAGCTGGGACTACAGGTGCGTACCACCATGCCCAGGTGATTTTTTGTAGAGAGAGGGTTCCACCATGTTGCCCAGGCTGGTGTCGAACTTCTGAGCTCAAGCGATCTGCCCACCTCGGCCTCCCAAAGCGCCAGGACTACAGGTGTGAGCCACCACACCCAGCCTCCTCCTTTATTTGTAAACAAAACAGCACTGCCTCTGTATCTTGCTAAAATCCTCACTCAGTTCAGGTCACCCTGATTCTCTGGACACTCTTAAAATCTCATAGTAACAAAGGCTAAACCGTGTGGCTGCTGATACCGATGGTATCTCTGAAATTTCCACAGGTTCAGCAATACTTTTTACTGACACTGCGGTAATGGCATAAGCCACATGTGGCCTCACAATAGAGTTCACACCTAACTCCAGCTATGTGGACTATCAGACATGGCTACCTATGTAGAGACAGTAGCATGTGAGTTAGCTACAGACTGTGGGGCAAGCTACAGGGCTAGTATTTTAGGAGCAGTCCTCATCTCGGGTGTTTCTGGTCAGAAGAACTGCTTCTATGTGGCATGGACTATGTCAATCTATTTGGGACTCCACCAAAAGTTACAAAACTTCCTGGGGAGAAGATGAACTGAGGACCGTGATTCTATCTTGACTCTATGAGAGTGGCAGATATTGTGACTTCAGAAGGTTATTAAGTCAGTTTGTTAACTGTTGTTGTTTTGTAAGATATGCCTCCCAAAATGCTCCTCCTCCTTTCTGCCTACAATATCATGGTTCAACAATAACTGATGAACTACTGCAGCTACTTTTTAAAAATAATTTTATCAACTAATTTTCTAATCTCCTTAGAAAAGGTCTAAATAGGCCAGACATGTGGCTCACACCTGTAATCCCAGGACTTTGGGAGGCCAAGGCATGCCAGTTTGCTTTGAGCTCAGGAGTTCAAGACCAGCCTGAGCAACGTGGCGAAACCTCTGTTTCTACAAAAACTACCAAAAAAAAAAAAAAAAATTAGCCAGGCGTGGTGGCTCACGCCTGTAGTCCCAGCTACTCTCAAGGCTAAGGCTGGAGAATCACTTGAGTCCACGAAGCAGAGGTTGCACTGAGCCGAGATCATGCCACTGCACTCCAGCCTGGGCGATTGAGTGAGACCCTGATTCAAAAAAAAGAAAAAAGTAGGCCGGGCGCGGTGGCTCACGCTTGTAATCCCAGCACTTTGGGAGGCAGAGGCGGGCGGATCACGAGGTCAGGAGATCGAGACCACGGTGAAACCCCGTCTCTACTAAAAATACAAAAAAAAATTAGCTGGGCATGGTGGCGGGCGCCTGTAGTCCCAGCTAGCTACTCGGAGAGGCTGAGGCAGGAGAATGGAGTGAACCCGGGAGGCGGAGCTTGCAGTGAGCCGAGATTGCGCCACTGAAAAAAAAAAAAAAAAGAAAAGAAAAAAGTAAAGGTCTAAATAAAGTGACCTTTTCCTATTCTGATTATTTAGGAAAAAAAAAATTGAGCCTGGGAGTGGTGGCTCACACTGTAATCCCAGCATTTCAGGAGGCCAACGCAGGAGGATCACTAGTGGCCAGGAGTTTGAGACTAGCCTGGGCAGCACAAGGAAACCTTGTCTCCACAAGAGGAAAAAAAAAAAAAAAGCCAGGTGTGGCATACACCTGTAGGCCTAGCTACTTGAGAAGCTAAGGCAGGAGGATCTCTTGTGCCTGAGAGTTCAAGGCTGCAGTGAGCTATGATCATGCCACTGCACTCCTGCCTGGACAACACAGCAAGATCCTGTCTCTTATATATATACACACACATACTTGAAACTTAAAAAATCCCAGCATCTTGGTTCACATCTACTCATTGTTCTGTACTTCAGGAGCTCAATATGGTCTAAGGAAAACAAATTATTACTGACTGATATGGTACCAGTTGCAAAGATTTGTCTTCCGTCCTAGAATTTATCAGTAAATTAAGAGCACTTCTAATATGAATGAGGCCAAGCAAAACTACTATTGTCCAAAGCTTTTGTACATCTCTAGCCCAATTTCTTGCTGCTCTAATTCTTAAACTCAAGAGCGTCTTGGTTCTAAATAGAATAACTAATGAAGGACTAGGAGGGGAGAAGGGGAAGACAAAGCAATAGCAGTATTATTTTAGAGGGCACAGACATGATGAAAGAATTTTATCTTAATAGAAGAAAACTGGAGTTAACTATTTCCAATATCAAACAATAGGTTTTTGAGCTCAGGTTTAATATTCAAGGATGATATAATTCCAAATATTACATATTTTTCAAAACTTTAAAAAGACTTGAAATTAGTCTACGAGATCTGAAGAGTCTATGAGATCGGAGCTACTCTTTACATCTGGTAAATTGACAACATATGAGAAATCTGTTCTGATTTGGCAAGGCTGTAATATGTCAGTGCCTACGGACTTTGGGAGATTTTATTATGGTTGCAATTTAGTTTAGTGTTTTTTATTTATTATGGTTTTAATTTAGTTTATTTTTTTTGTTTGTTTGTTTAAATCTTTCCCTCTTACAGTAGAAGTCAAAACTTATGGTTTAGGGCCGGGTGCGGTGGCTCACGCCTGTAATTCCAGCACTTTGGGAGGCCGAGGCGGGCAGATCATGAGGTCAGGAGATCGAGACCATCCTGGTGAAACTCCGTCTCTACTAAAAACAAAAAATTAGCCAGGTGTGGTGGCGGGCGCCTGTAGTCCCAGCTACTCAGGAGGCTGAGGCAGGAGAATGGCCTGAACCCAGGAGGCAGAGCTTGCAGTGAGCTGAGAACGTGCCACTACACTCCAGGCTGGGCGACAGAAAAAAAAAAAAAAAAAAAAAAAAACAAAGAACTTATGGTTAGAATTTAGGCTTGGGCGGCCGGTGGCTCACCTTGTAACCACACTTTGGGAGGCCGAGGCGGGCGGATCACGAGGTCAGGATCGAGACCACGGTGAAACCTGTCTCTACTAAAAAACAAAAAAAAAAAAATTACCAGGCTGGTGGCGGCCCCTGGTATCCCACTATCGAAAGGCTGAGGCAGGAGAAGGGGGAACCGGAGGCGAATTTCCGACCGAATTGCCCACTGCACCACCTGCTCAAAAAAAAAAAAAAAAAAGAAGTTTAGGCTCTGAAGTCAGATCCTGTCTATGAGCCCCATCATTTACTAGCTTAGGCTTAATGATAAGCACCACAGGTAAGTCTATACGTCCTCATGAAGCTTACAGTTCAGTGTACCTAAATATTTCCTTAAGAAGAACTGAGATCCTGGTGGGCACAGTGGCTTATGCCTGTAATCCCAGCACTCTGGGAGGCCAAGGTGGGCAGATCACCTGAGGTCAGGAGTTCGAGACCAGCCTGACCAACATGGAAAAACCCTGTCTCTACTAAAAATACAAAAAATAGCTGAACGTGGTGGTGTGCACCTGTAATCCCAGCTACTCGGAAGGCTGAGGCAGGAGAATCGCTTGAACCAGGGAGGCTGAGGTTGAAGTGAGCTGAGATTGTGCCACTACACTCCAGCTTGGGCAACAGAGCAAGACTCTGTCTAAAAAAAGAAAAAAAAAGAACGAATGAATGAACTACTGAGATACTAATTTCTGTTCATTCAAAACTTAGGCCAGGTACGATGACTCATACCTGTAATCCTAACACTTTGGGAAGCCAAGGTAGGCAGATTACTTGAGGCCAGGATTTTGAGACCAGCCTGGCTGACACGGTGAAACCCCATCTCTACTAAAAATACAAAAAAATTAGCTGGCCGTGGTAGCACATGCCGGTAATCCCAGCTACTCAGGAGGCTGAGGCACAAGAATCACTTGAACCCAGAAGGTGGAGGCTGCAATGGGCCGAGATCACGCCACTGCACTCCAGCCTGGGTGACAGAACACGACTCGGACCCACGCGCCAAAAAAAAAAAAAAAAACAGGCCAGGCACAGTAGCTCACTCCTGTAATCCCAGCACTCTGGGAGGCCGAAGCGGGGGGATCACTTGAGGTCAGGAGCTTTGAGACTAGCCTAGCCAACATGGTGAAACCCTGTCTCTACTAAAAATATAAAAATTAGCTGGGCATGATGGTGGTTGCCTGTAATCCCAGCAACTCTGGAGGCTGAGGTGGGAGAATCATTTGAACCTGGGAGGCAGAGGATGCAGTAAGCCAAGATTGTACCACTGTACTCCAGCGTGGGTGATAGAGTGACACTCTCTCAAAAAACAACAATAACAACAACAAAAACCAACAATTAATTCATCTATCCAGCAACTTACTGGACACCCACTGTGTGTCAGATTAACCTATTTGCTAGGATACAATGCTGAACAAGACAGATGATGGTCCCTATCATCAAGAGGCTTAAAACTTGGAGGAGATGGACAATAATGAAATGGTTATAACTACAAAATTAAAAATCATGAAAAGTGCTATGAAAGAATAGTATACTGGTGGGGGAATCTGATCTGATATGAAAGGTTAGACTAGGTTTTTCTGACAGTTACCTAAAACTACACTGTAATTTCAGTCCTTTATCTTAAGCATTTGATGACTTTTTAAAAAGTAACCACTCCGGCCGGGAACAGTGGCTCACGCCTGTAATCCCAGCACCTTGGGAGGCCGAGGCAGGTGGATCACGAGGTCAGGAGTTTGAGACCAGCCTAGCTAACATAGTGAAACCCTGTCTCTACTAAAAATACAAAAAATTAGCCGGGGGTGGTGGCATGCGCCTGTAATCCCAGCTACTCGGGAAGCTGAGGCAGGAGAATCACTTCAACCTGGGAGGCGGAGGTTGCAATGAGCCGAGATCGTGCCACTGCACTCCAGCCTGGGCAACAGTGCAAGACTCCATCTCAAAAAAAAAAAAAAAAAGGAAAGAAAAGAAAAAAGTAATCACTCATTATGGCATACTGGAAAACTCAGTATTATTAGGACATCCATCTCCATTAAATTGATATATTCGGCCAGGTGTGGTGGCTCACACCTGTAATCCCAGCACTTTGGGAGGCCAAGGCAGGTGGATTACCTGAGCTCGGGAGTTCCAGACCAGCCTGACAAACATGGAGAAACTCCGTCTCTACTAAAAATACAAAATTAGCCAGGCACGGTGGTGCATGACTGTAATCCCAGCTACTCGGGAGGCTGAGGCAGGAGAACTGCCTGAACCTGGGAGGCAGAGGTAGCAGTGAGCCAAGATCATGCCATTGTACTCCAGCCTGAGCAACAAGAACGAGACTCCATCTCAAAAAAAGAAAAAAAAATTAATATATTCAACATCATCTTTGTTAAAATTCCAGTAGGGTATCTTGAAAAAACGGACAAAATATTCTAAAATTTATATATATTTATACATAAACATATTGTATTGTTTTTATGTATTAAGTACATTAAATATATATCTATACATATAAAATAGAGATGAGGTTTTGCTACGTTATCCAGGCTAGTCTTGAACTCCTGTGCCCACGTCATCCTCCTGCCTTCCCACCTTGGCCTCCCAAAGGGATTACAGATGTGAGCCACCACATTCAGCTTATAAATATATTTTTGAGACAGAATTTCACTCTGTCAACCAGGCTGGAATGTAGTGGTATGATCACAGCTCACTGCAGCCTTAATCTCCTCAGCTCAAGCGATCCTCCCACCTCAGCCTTCTGAGTAGCTGGGACTATAGGTACATGCCACCACACCCAACTAATTTTTAAATGTTTTGGGAAGACAAGATCTCCATATGTTGCCCAGGCTGTTCTCAAATTCCTGGACTCAAATGATCCTCCTACCTCAGCCTGACAAAGTACTAGGGTTACAGGTGAAGCACATCGCACCTGGCCAATATTTAAAGCAGAAAAGACTGTCCGGGCGCAGTGGCTCACGCCCATAATCCCAGCACTTTGGGAGGCGGAGACGGGCGGATTACCTGAGGTCGGGAGTTCGAGACCAGCCTGACCAACATGGAGAAACCCCATTTCTACTCAAAATACAATCCCAGCACTTTGGGAGGCTGAGGTGAGCATGCCTGTAATCCCAGCTACTCGGGAGGCTGAGGCAGGTGAATCGCTTGAACCTGGGAGACAGAGGTTGCGGTGAGCCGAGACTGTGCCACTGCACCCCAGCCTGGGCAACGAGTGAAACTCCATCTCAAAAAAAATAATAATAGTAATAGAAAAGACTGACAAATACAAAAAATCTGGGAGAATGTGGAAAAACCAATCTCTCATACATTGTTGGTGGGAATGTAAAGTGGTGGCATAACCTCTTTCAAGAATTGTTTGGGGCTGGGCGCGGTAGCTCAGGTCTGTAATCACAACACTTTGGGAGGCCGAGGCAGGTGGATCACCTGAGGTCAGGAGTTCGAGACCAGCCTGGCCAACATAGTAAAACCCCGTCTCTACTAAAAATACAAATAATTAGCTGGGTGTGGTGGTGCACGCCTGTAATCCCAGCTACTAGGCAGGCTGAGGCAGGAGAATTGCTTGAACCTGGGAGGTTGCAGTGCGCTGAAATCGTGCCATTGCACTCCAGCCTGGGCAACAAGAGCAAAGCTCCATCTCCACACACAAAAAAAAGGTTATTTGGCAATTTCTTATAAAATTAAACATACATCTATCTCCAACCTAAGACCCAGCAATTCCACTTCTAGGTATGTACCCAAGAGAAATGAATAATGGTCCACAAAAAGACCTGTACAAAAATGTTTATAGCAGCATTATTTATAGTAGCCCCCAAACAACCGAAATGCTCACCAGAACAGAATGAATAAACAAACTGTGGTATAGCCATACAAGGAAATACTATCTAGAAATAGAAAAGAATGAACTAATGTCCAGAACAGGCAAATGTATAGAGACAAAATATACTAATAATTGCCTATGGCTGGGGTGAGTGAAGGAGACAGAATGAGGAGTGGCTATTCTAAAATTTGATCATGTAATGGTTGTACAACTCTGTGAATACAGTAAAAATATAATTGAATTGTACAACGCTTTAAACGGGTAAAATATATGCTATATGAATTATATTTCAGTAAATCTGCTAAAAAAGGAATGAACTGTTAATAAATAGAGCAACGCATACAAACATTAGGTTTAAGCAAAAGCCTGACAAAGAAAGAAACATACTGTGTAGTTCCTTTTATACGAACTCCAGACGCAGGCAAACTAATTTATAATGATAGGAATCAGTTACTGTGGCAGTAAGAGAGTGGCCGGAAAAGGATATTAGCAAACCTTCAAGGAGGCTGGCAGTGTTCTATTTATTTTTCCTTGTTTTTTTTTTTTTTTTTTGAGACGGAGTCTCGCTCTTGTCGCCCAGGCTGGAGTGCAATGGTGCGATCTCGGCTCACTGCAACCTCTGCCTCCCAGGTTCAAACAACTGTCCTGCCTCAGCTTCCCAAGCAGCTAGGATTACAGGCGCCTGCCACCATGCCACTAATTTTTGTATTTTTAATAGACACAGGGTTCCCCATGTTGGCCAGGCTGGTCTCAAACTCCTGACCTCAGGTGATCCGCACACCTCAGCCTCCCAAAGTGCTGGGATTACAGGCATGAGCCACTGCGCCTGGCTCAGAAGTGTTCTATTTCTTGTTTTGGGTGATGACCATAGGGGTGTATACAACTGTCATAACTTAAGTACTGTACATTTTAATTGTATCTCAATTAAACGCGATAAAAAAAATCACTCCTATTTGATTTTGGAAAGAGAGAGATAGAAACTGACAGAATGTCTGCCTAAGAATGCCTTCATGCTTCTCCAATGGGAGCAACTGTACAGCTATGCATTTACAGAAATATCTAGTGCCTAGGTATAATTGTATCTTTTCTTCCCATAAAATTTTAACAATATACTCATCCAGTGCCCCCTTCCAATTTTCAGTTTCCCTAATTTTTTTTAAAACAGCCTAATAGTCCACAGTCAAAACTGAACCTTATAAAGGCATGTTTAAGTACATCAAATGGTGAGATGAAAATACAAATTTTTATATAAACCAGAATGAGTCTTAAGAGGGAAATTAAGATCTAACTTTCCTTTTTCTGTCTTCTGAAAATATATGTTGATATCCTATAGTCCTTTCTACCAACCACATTTCCCCTACCTCCTTCCCATAGTTAATTAACACCTACTAATCTCTCGTCTCTCAAGTTAAATTTTCTTTTCTCAGAAATTCTTCTGAGTTTCAATTACTCCAATCCACCCCCACAACTCACACACAATTATAGTCTTGAGCTGCTTAACAACAGGGATATGGTCTGAGAAATACACCAATAGGTGTGCTGTTGTGTGAACATCACAGTGTGTACTTACACAAACCTAGATGGTATAGCCTACTACACACCTAGGCTATTGCTCGCAGGCAACAAACCTATAGCATGTCACTGTACTGAATGCTGTCGGCAATGGTAACACAATGGTAAGTATGTGTATATCTAAACATACCTAAACACAGAAAAGGTATAGTAAAAATACAGTATTATAATCTTACAAGATTACTGTCATATATGCGGTCTGTTGTTGACTGAAACATTGTTATGAGGCGCGTGACCATACATACACGCAGAGAACAATGTCTCTTTTCAGAGCTTTTATCTGGTTCCTTGTGTAACTGATGTCCCTATTTTTCCCATTATATTCTAAATGCCATGCGAGCAGGAACAGAGTCTGCTTTGCACATCACCGTATCCCCGCATAGTGCTTGGTAGCTAGTAAAGACATTCACAGAACATTTGGCTCAGTGAATAAAAATACAATCCAACCACACCACCTAAACAAAGACTGTCCCCAAAGCAAATAAGGATTTTTCCTTGTTTGAAAAATCAACTGAAAGTCAATACACCTTTATTTGACAGAGAACATTTTGGATTACCATCTATGAGTCATTACTCGAGTATCTACTTCCTTTTCAACTTGGCTCTCAGAATATTGGACTGTCCTCTGTGTCATTATTTCCTATCCTTATTCTTCTACCTATTGGTCCCTTCTTAGTTGGGCACATTTATTCTTATAACCTTTAATCTCTGTTGTGTATTTTATGATGTGCTTCTGGAGTTTCTAAGATACTGGACCTTAAGAAATTAGGCAATAAGGTTCATAAACTACTGCCAAGTTAATATTTAATGGCATCATAACTGCTCAGGTACAGATGTTTCACATCAGAATGTAAACATACAAAGTGACATTCCTACCAAAAAGCTCAAAACCGTTCCTCCAACATTCAGTAAACATAATGCTAACTGATACAGAAAGAATAAAGTGCCAAAAACAAGATAAAATAGGCAGGTTAGAGACAAAAGATAGCATCATGAAAGAAGGCATCTAGCATTCTGTAGAACATACTAAATCAAACCAAAAATATCAACTTAAACTTACTAGAGAAAAACTATTTTAGCAAACGCCTAAGGTAAATACAAGACCAAGACTTTGGGCAAAATTTGAGCAATTTTTCTAAACTCCTTTAAAGCAGTTTAAAGACTGCAAAACACCAGTCTATGCTTTCTTGAAAAAGGTCAACCTCAGAAAAACCTGATCACGCTATCCCAGTCTACACACTTCACGTTTCCACAGCACTAACAATGCAATCAAACTTTTAGAATCAATTCCCAGAAAATGAGTTCTGAATGTGAAAAAATCAGAAAATTCATAAGATGGACCAGGCATGGTGGCTCACACCTGTAATCCCAGCACTTTGGGAGGCCGAGGTGGGTAGATCACTTGAGGTCAGGAGTTCGAGACCAGCCTGACCAACACGGTGAAACCCCGTCTCTACTAAAACTACAAAAATTAGCCAAGTGTGGTGGTGCGTGCCTGTAATCCCAGCTACTCAGGAGGCTGAGGCAGGAGAATCACTTGAAACAAGGAGGCGGAGGTTGCAGTGAGCTGAGAGCACACCACTGCACTCCAGCCTGAGCAACAGAGTGAGACTCCGTCTCAAAAAAAAAAAAAAAAGAAAAAGAAAACATATTACTTCGGCTGGGCGTGGTGGCTCTCATCTCTAATCCCAGCACTCTGGAAGGCTGAGGCGGGCGGATCACTTGAGGTCAGGAGTGCGAGACCAGCCTGGCCAACATGGTGAAACCCCATCTCTCCTAAAAGTACAAAAATTAGCCGGGCATGTGGTGGTGGGTGCCTGTAATCCCAGCTACCTGGGAGGCTGAGGCAGGAAAATTGCTTGAACCCAGGAGGCAGAGGTTGCAGTGAGCTGAGATCACGCCATTGCACTCCAGCCTGGGCCACAAGAGCAAAACTCTGTTTCAAAAAAATAAAAAAAAAAAAAAGAAAGAAAACATATTACTAAACTTTAAAAAAGATACTTGTGATATTCTGAAATATATATTTGGCCTTGGACCCTCTTTAACTTCTAAAATCCTTAGAGACTACTAAGTGTTGTCTTTTTGTACACTAATGAGTTGATGGGTGCTAGCAATTCCTAGGTAGCTTCAGGATGGGAGCTGGTCACCAGGAAGACCAAGACAGGATTAGAGGGTTGAGACTTGCAACCCACCTTCCAAACTCTGGAGAAGGGAAAAGGGCTGAAGGTTAAGTTGATTACCAATGGCCAATAGTTTATCAATCATGCCTACGTGGCCGGACTTGGTGGTGCATGCCTATAATCCCAGCACTTTGGGAGGCTGAGACGGGCAGATCAGCTGAGGTCAGGAGTTTGAGACCAGCCTGGGTAATATGGTGAAACCCCATCTCTTCAAAAAATAAAAAAATTAGCCAAGGATGGTGGTGCATAACTATAGTCCCAGCTACAAAGGAGGCTGAGGCGGGAACACTGCTTCAGATCAAGGCTGCATTGAGCCAAGGTTATGCCACAGCACTCCAGCCTGGGCAACAAAGTCAGACGCTATCTCAAAAAAAAAGAAAAGAAAAAAAATCATGTCTATGTAATGAAGCCTCCCATAAAAACCTAAAAGGACTGGGTTTGGAGAGCTTCCAAATACCTGAACATGTGGAGATTCCTGGAGAGTAGTGTGCCCAGGGAGGGCATGAAAGCTCTGTGCCCCTTCCTCCATGCCTTGCCATACGCATCTCTTCATCTGTATCTTTGTAATATCATTTATAATAAACCAGTAACTGTAAATAAGTGCTTCCCTGAGTTCTGTGGGCTACTCTAGCAAAGTAATCAAATGCAAAGAGGGAGTTATGGGAACCCCAACTTGAAGACAGTCAGTAAGAAGTTCTAGAGGCCCAAACTTAAGACTGCTGTCTGAAGGAGGAGGGTTAGTCTTAGAGATGGAGACCTTACATGTGGGATCTGACGGTATCTCCAGGTAGACAGTGTTGGAATCGAGTTAGAAGACACACACCTTGGTTGGGCGCAGTGGCTCACACCTGCAATTCCAGCACTTTGGGAGGCCGAAGTGGGCAGATCACTCAAGACCAGCCTGGCCAACATGGCGAAACCCCGTCTGTACTAAAAATACAAAAATTAGCCGGGTGTGATGGCACATATCTGTAACCCCAGCTACTCGGGCAGCTGAGGCAGGAGAATCACTTGAACCCAGGAGGTGGAGGATGCAGTGAGCTATGATCACGCCACTGAACTCCAGCCTGGGTGACGGAGTGAGACACTCTGTCTCAAAAAAAAGAAAAAAGAGAAAATAGGAAAGAGAGAAGAGAAGAGAAGAGACCCACCTAGTGTCCACTGCAGAACTGACTGCCTGCTTGTTGGTTGGGGAAAAAACCCGCATTTGGTCACAGAACTGTTCTGTGTTGAAGATTGTGATTATTGTAATATGGTGTGAGCAGAGGAAAAAGATTGTTTTCCCACACTCACACTACCACTGTCAAAAATATTTGTAAGTGTTAAAAGAAGCTTACTGCATTCATCATTACGAACTTACGACATTTTCTTTACTTACTGCTATTTCATTTTAGTGAATTTTAGTGGGGGTGGGATGGAAAGCATATGTATTTAAAAGTACTTGCATAGGTCTCCTAAAATCTGTTTTTCCAGTAGTCTTAGGTTCCTCAAAAATGAATTTGTCACACCACAAAGGTTCTGAACAAGAATTACAGAAGAAGAAGATATCCACTTTCTATAAATTAGAAACCAAAAGAATATTCATGTTTTTTTCAAAGTCCAGCCAGCCTTAAAGGTGTTATCCAACTCTGTTTGCTGAAAATGAACTAGAACCCGGAAATACTGTTCAAGTTATTAAGTTTTTGCTTAGACTCACCAAAATACTAACTGTCCCTACCTCAACAGCTAATTGCCCCAAACATACTCTTTTTTTTTTTTTTTTTTTGAGATGGAGTCTCGCTCTGTTGCCCAGGCTGGAGTGCAGTGGCGCCATCTCGGCTCACTGCAAACTCTGCCTCCTGGGTTCACGCCATTCTCCTGCCTCAGCCTCCCGAGTAGCTGGGACTACAGGCGCCTGCCACCTCGCCCGGCTAATTTTTTTGTATTTTTAGTAGAGACGGGGTTTCACCGTGTTAGCCAGGATGGTCTCGATCTCCTGACCTCGTGATCCACCTGCCTCGGCCTCCCAAAGTGCTGGGATTACAAGCGTGAGCCACCGCGCCTGGCCTCTTTCTTTTACACTCAGGATATTGGCGTGTATTTACTGTAGGCGTTTCACTTTATTTCTTCTATTAGTTTTCACACATAACTGCTGAGTAGGACACACTAAGAAATGTTTAGCTGTCCATCAACTAGGAACACAGGTTCAGCTAAACTGTAATGATAGACTAAAATGTAAACCAACCACAAAGTAACATCACATTTTCTGAAGATATCCACCGGGAAAACTTATGGTCAGAATTTTATTTCAAAACGATGGACTTACCCAAAACTAAATTTCAGCATGTGCCAAATATAGTCTGTATTAGCTTTCTAGGACTGCTGGAACATATTACCACAAACTGGGTAACTGGCTGAAAACAATATTGCGATTCTAGAGGCTAGAAGTCAGAAACCAAGGTACTGACAGGGCCATGTTCCCTCCAAAGGCTCTAGAAAAGAATCCTTCCTTGTTTCTTCCTAGCTTCCGGTTGTTGCCAGCAATCCTTGACATTCCTTGGCTTGTGGCAGTATAACTCTAATCCCAGGCCGGGTGCGGTGGTTCACGCCTGTAATCCCAGCACTTTGGGAGGCCGAGGCAGGCGGATCACGGGGTGAGGAGATCAAGACCATCCTGGCTAACACGGTGAAATCCCGTCTCTACTAAAAATACAAAAAAAAAATTAGCCGGGCGAGGTGGCGGGCGCCTGTAGTCCCAGCTACTCAGGAGGCTGAGGCAGAATGGTGTGAACCCAGGGGGCGGAGCCTGCAGTGAGCTGAGATCGCGCCACTGCACTCCAGTCTGGGTGACAGCGAGACTCCATCTCAAAAAAAAAAAAAAAAAAACAAAAACAAAACTCTAATCCCTGCCTCCATCTTCCGTGTCTGTATCCTCACTTCCCACTTCTTCTGGAGTTATCACTTGTTGGATTAGGGGCCACCCTAATCTAGTATGACTTCATCTTAATTTTAACCGCAAAGACCCTATATATAAATAAGCTAAAATTCACAGGCACTGGAGGTTAAGACTTCAATGTATCTTTTTGGGAGACACAATTCAACCCACCACATGGCCCAAGTCAGTCAATTTCTTCAAAATTAGATCTAGATTCATGGTTAGAATATTTATCAATTTTTGCCTAACCTATATCCATTTCTCTTAGGTAACAGCATCCAATTTTCATTTGAAGAACCACTCTTCTCCTTCAAGCCCTAAGGGAAGGCTGATCTTAAGTTCCTCTCCAAAAGCAGGCACTTGTCCCTGGTCAAGTCAGAGAACCACACTCCACTGGCCATACTGACTGGCTCAGGGATGGGCCACATGACCCAAGCCTGGCCAACGTCCTTCCATCCACTCAGTTTGGCTGGTACTATACAGAAAGAGACACATCAGGCCAAGTGCGGCGGCTCACGCCAGTAATCCCACCACTTTGGGAAGCCAAGAGTGGACTGCTTGAGCTCAGGAATCTGAGATCAGCCTGGGCAACATGGCGAAACCCCTTCTCTACTAAAAATACAAAAAATCAGCCAGGTTTGGTAGCACACGCCTGTGGTGCCAGCTACTCAAGAGGCTGAGGCATGAGAATCACTTTAACCTAGAAGCCAGAGTTTGGAGTAAGCCAAGATCACACCACTGCACTCCAGCCTGGGCGACAGAGCGAGACTCAGTCCCAAAAAAAGGAAAGAGACACATGTCTCCTTCCGGGATTGTGGACTTTAAGAATGATACAAGTCTAGGCTGGGCGCGGTGGCTCGCACCTACAATCCTAGCACTTTGGGAGGCTGAGGCAAGTGGATCACCTGAGGTCAGGAGTTGGAGACCAGCCTGGCCAACATGGTGAAACTCCATCTCTACTAAAAATACAAAAAAATTAGCAAGATGTGGTGGCAGGCGCCTGAAATCCCAGCTACTTGGGAGGCTGAGGAAGAAGAATCGCTTGAACCCGGGATGCTGAGGTTGCAGTGAGCCGAGATTGTGCCAATGCACTCCGGCCAGGCAACAGATGCCACTATCTTTACCATCATACCTGCCAAAGAACAAAGCCAAAAGTACAACGAAATGCTTACTGATGGAAATAAGGAAACATTCCTGATGATATCAGTTAAAACTCCTGGATCCTGTCATGTCAGAACCTAATTTTATGCTCTGAACTTCTGAGTTCATAAACCCATAAAATGACCTTTTTGACTTAAACTAACCTGAGTTGGGTTTCTATCATTTGCAATACAAAGTGTCCTGATACAAGCACAATACTGCAATGTGCCGTATGGTTGAGAAGAGAACCTCACTTTTTAAAGGTTATTTTCTCAAATTTAGCAAAGGACAGGGAGAGCCAGTAGAGAAAGAATAATTTGTATCTGTGTAATGGACACAGATGGCCCTATCCACCAGCCCATCTGCCAGGCAGGGTTCTAGAATCTAAGTTACAAATTCATTCATGCTTGTTAAAAGTACGGATCTGTGAGGTCCTGATAGCAAAATATAAACAATATCAGAAACTCCCAGAGTTATTTAAAAAAAAAAAAAAACCCTAAGTATCCAAACATTCATAAAATTTTCCCCTCCCTAATGATACTCCACATTATGATCATCCCCAAAAGTAATGACAAGCCTAATTACTAAATGCTAGCCAGAATGGTGACAATCATATTGAATATCTCTTTCTGACCACAGCACCGTGAGGAAATTCATGATAGTCTCACCCTTTATTATGCCTATAATTATTTACGGTTGGTTTGTTTCTCTAGCAAACTGTCTCACACACATAGTATGTCAGTAAGTATCCCTGTAGTTCTGGAAGGAGCATGAACATTTTATACTCACATACAATCTAAAAGGTCTTCTTTTTCTGCCTGCTGCCCACCTCCAACTTTTACCAATTTGTCTGTCGAAAATCCCCAGCCCTTTACTTAATCCATTTGCTGGTGCTTCAGAAACCTCAGAGTAACATGTTCTGAACAAAAAGGAAAGCATTACATTTTGAAGTAAAACTAGATAAAATGTTTCACCTGTTAAAGGTCACGTTTCACGTGTCTCATCACAATTCACACAAATAGAAAAATTACAGTCCTTACTATCTCTAATACTTCTAATACAGTGGTTCTCAAATGCACAATTCCTCCCACCTAAACTCTTTTAAAAATCACTGTGTTAAAGTCATTAAGGGTACACCAAACTGTGTCCAAAAATTAACACTCCCTCTTAGTTTTTATTTTTCCTTAAATAACTTGAATCACAACAAACAGAACACTACCTCTTACTCAATTTTAGCCTGATACACTAGAAAAAGAGTGAGCTATTTTACGGTAAGAAGACTTCAGGGGTTAGGGAATAGGGACTGGGCAGGATATAGAGAGAGGTGAGACTGAAGAAACAGCCTGGGATCAGATATCTTGGAGAATCTTGCATGCTGGTTAAAGTAATCTTATTCACATGCCTGTGGTTTCCAAACTTCAGTGTGTCCAAGCATCATTTGAGACACTTGTTAAAAATACAGATTCCCCTACCCTGCCCAAGATCATCTAGAGTAGTGGTTTTGTTCAAGCGATCGATACTTTGAAACAATGCTTTAGGCAGTATTTTTCTAAAATTTTCTAAGTAGTCCTGCGTAAAAGGGAGGATGCTGTGGAATATTCACTTTCAATAGCCTAAATTTTCACTGTTCTGCAGGTGACAAGATCATCAGCTGAGAGAGAACTAGGAGTTCATAGAGGCAAAAGAGCCACTGTGGTAAATTGCAGGGGTCGATCAGGAATACACAAAGGAATTCCCAGCACTGAGAGTCCAGCTGAAGCTGGACACGATAAATTTATAGCAGCATCCGGCCGGGCGCGGTGGCTCACGCCTGTAATCCCAGCACTTTGGGAGGCCGAGGCGGGCGGATCACGAGGTCAGGAGATCGAGACCATCCTGGCTAACACGGTGAAACCCCATCTCTACTAAAAATACAAAAATTAGCCAGGCGTGGTGGTGGGCGCCTGTAGTCCCAACTACTCCAGAGGCTGAGGCAGGAGAATGGCGTGAACCCGGGAGGCGGAGCTTGCAGTGAGCCGAGATCGTGCCACTGCACTCCAGCCTGGGTGACAGCGAGACTCCGTCTCAAAAAAAAAAAAAAAAATTTATAGCAGCATCAATTCACACAACTGTTTACCCACATATAAAATTAACATCTATCAAAACACATGGGATAATGGCATACTAGAATTTAAGACTTTAACATTTCCAAGTAATAAAAAAGTACAGGGCATGGCTTTGGGAATGGATGTCTGTTCTTTTTATTTCAATAATACACTAATTAAACCCTTCCACTTACTTAAATCATGTTTGTGGGTTGTAGTATCATAACCAATAATTACAACACTATTTCTTTGTCTAAAATGTCTTGTGAGATAGAAATAACTACAATTAAAATTAACTCTGCAAGATTCAAATATGTACTATATATACACATATATACACACACATATATATCTATACTAATATCTTAGTATTCACAGGTGACTGAAGAATTCACTAAAAAAGAATAAGAGAATGGCTTGAAGTGGTTAAGTCTATTTTTTCCACTTCCTGAAATTAAGTAGATCTTCCCCCATACTGTTCCCTACTATTCCTTTCTAGTACAGTATCATCCCAGGTAAACAAACCTTCCCCATTTCCATAAGGCCAGATAATTTTTTTTTTTTTTTTTTTTTTTGCGTTGTCTACCTGTAGTGAGCTATTTCTTTTCTGCTCCCCTTACGGAGGTATCTTTCTAGAGAAAAAACAGTATTAGCTGGGCACAGTGGCTCACACCTGTAATTCCAGCACTTTGGGAGGCCAAGGTGGGAGAATCGCCTGAGCTCAGGAGTTAGAGACCAGCCAGGGCAACATAGGAAAAACCCTATCTCCACAAAAATAATAAAAGATTAGCTGGGCATGATGGCACATGCCTGTGGTGTCAGCTACTCACTGATCACACCACTGCACTCCAGCATGGGCAACAGAGCAAGATCCTGTCAGAGTGGAGGGGTACAGGGACAGGGTAAGACAGTGGGGACTTAAAGAGAGAGAGAAATAAAGGAAGGAAGGCAGGGAGGAAGGGGGAGGGGGGAGGTAGGGTAGAAGGAAAGAAAGGAAGGGAGGGAAGGGAGGGAAGGGAGGAAGGGGAGGAAGGGAAAGAAAAGAAGGGAAGGAAAGAGGATTAAAATTCACATTAGGGCCGGGCACCATGGCTCATGCCTATAATCCCATCACTTTGGGAGGCCAAGGCGGGCCGATCACAAGGTCAGGATTTCGAGACCAGCCTGGCCAATATGGTGAAATCCTGTCTCTACTAAAAATACAAAAAAATTAGCCGGGCGTGGTGGCGCATGCCTGTAATCCCAGCTACTCAGGAGGCTGAGGCAGGAGAATTGCTTGAACCCAGGAGGCGGAGGTTGCAGTGAGCTGAGATTGCGCCACTGCACTCCAGCCTGGGCAACAGAGCAAGACTCCGTCTCAAAAAAAAAGTAAATAAATAAAAAATAAAATAAAATAAAAACAGCATTAGATGGCCAGGGGCTATGGCTCACACCTGTGATCCCAGCACTTTGGGAGGCCAAGGCGGGCGGATCACCTGAGGTCGGGAGTTCAAGACCAGCCTGACCAACATGGAGAAACTCCATATCTACTAAAACAAATACAAAATCAGCCGGGCATGGTGGTGCATGCCTGTAATCCCAGCTACTCGGGAGGCTGAGGCAGGAGAATAGCTTGAACCTGGGAAGCAGACGTTGCGGTGAGGCAAGATTGCACCACTGCACTCCAGCCTGGGCAATGGAGTGAGACTCCATCTCAAAACAAAACAAAAGCGTTAGACAGGCCTGGCACGGTGGGTCATGCCTGTAATCCCAGCACTCTGGGAGGCCGAGGCAGGTGGATTACCTAAGGTCAGGAGTTGGAGACCAGCCTGGCCAACATGGTGAAACCCCATCTCTACTAAAAATATAAAACATTAGCCAGGTATGGTGGCAGGTGCCTGTAATCCCAGTTACTAGGGAGGCTGAGGCAGGAGAATTGCTTGAACCTGGGAGGCGGAGGTTGCAGTGAACCAAGATCATGTCATTGCACTCCAGCCTGGGCAACAACAAGAGCGAAACTCCATCTCAAAAACAAACAAAAAAAAACAGCGTTAGTCAAAACTTTTGGTTCCAGGTAATAAAAACCCAACTTAAATGAGCTTGAGCAAAAAATGGTAATTATCAGCTCAAGTAGGTTTTTTTAGAGCATGCACAGCTGGATCCAAGTACACAGAAATAATTCTCATCCATCACTCTGTATGTCTCACACAAATGCATATAGCATCACTCACAGGCGAGCTCTCCCCACATGGTAGCTGCTTCCCACTTTAGGCTATTAGCTTAGCTACCCTGGAGAAAAGAAATCTCTTTCCCAATAACTCCACCAACCAAATCTCAGAGGGATCCCTGAACCACTCACTCACTGTGATCAATGGCCAGACATCAGTCCCAGGGGTAAGTCAGCCTCATCCAAATCATATGGAACTCAAGAATGGCAGAAAAGGTGATTCCCTAAAAGAAAATCAAGATGCTACTGCTGTAAGAGGAGGAGAGAAAAGATCCTGGGAGGGCTAAAACAAGATATTCAGTAGGAAAGCTATGATAAAACACACATATAAGTTTTCCCCAAAATAACGGGGGAATAACTTAGGGAGAAAATTAAAGACGCCATTTATATGATTACCATCATATGAATGTAATTACACTCTGAAGTCAGAAAATCTTAGATTCACATCACCAATTCTAGTACATCTGTGAATGATTTAATTATTCTAGTCTCTGTTTCTATACAAAAGAATATCACACTCTTTTCAAATTGACTGCACCTATTAAATGGGAAAAATATCTGTTTAGCACCTATTAAGTGCTTGAAGAATACCTATTGTCATGAATATGAAGAAAGGGACCAGGCACGGTGGCTCACGCCTGTAATCCCAGCACTTTGGGAGGCCGAGGTCAGCGGATCATTTGAGGTCAGGAGTTCGAGACCAGCCTGGCCAACATGGTGAAACCCCATCTCTACTAAAAATACAAAAATTAGCTGGGTGTGGTGGCGGGCGCCTATAATCCCAGGTACTCAGGAGGCTGAGGCAGGAGAATCACTTGAACCCAGGAGGCAGAGGTTGTGGTTGAGCCGAGATCGCGCCACTGCATGCCAGCCTGGGCAACAGAGCAAGACTCCATCTCAAACAAAGAAATGAAAACTGATGCTTTCGGATGTAGATTGTAAATGGCCCCAATTCTTTTTCGCTCCATGTAACTAGGCCCTTTGCCAGGTAACTTTATATCATCCTACCATTACTGTAGGCTCAATTATGTGACTTAGCCAATAAGATATTCATTTAGCCAACGAGCTATCTCATTTAGCCAATGAGATTATTAGATATTATACAAGCAGAGGCTTGAAAAGGTGCTTATTTCTAAATTCTTTGCGTATTTCTGTCATGCCAGGGTGATGCGGCTTGGCTCTATATCCCCACCTGAATCTCACCTTGACTTGTAATCCCCATAATTCCCACGTGTCAAGAGTGGGACCAGGTAGAGGTAATCGAATCATGGGGGCAGTTTCCCCCATGCTGTTCTCGTAATAATGAGGGGGTCTTGTAACATCTGATGGTTTTATAGGCATTGGCATTTCCCTGCTTGCATTCATTCTCTCTCCTGCTGCCCTGTGAAGAGGTACCTTCTACCATGAATGTTAAGTTTCCTGAGGCCACTCCAGCCGTTACAAACTGAGTCAATTAAACCTCTTTTCTTTCTAAATTACCCAGTCTTGGGTATTTCTTCATAGCAGTGTGAGAACAGACTAAAATACAAGGTAACAGGCCCAAGCTATCCTGCTGAAGGTGAGAAACACAAAACAGAGACTAGTTGCCCCAGTTATCCCAACTTAGGTCAACCTACATCAGCCAAATCACCCCAGACATGGAGCAAGTCCAGCCAAAATCAGCAGAGCTGCCTGGTCAACAACAACACAGCTGACTACATGAGCAAACCTAGACCAGATTAGCTGAACCTCAAACTTTTGAGTTCAATAAATGCTTCTAGTTATATGTCACTAAGGTTTTGTGATTGATAAGCACCATTACTGTGACATCAGGTAACTGAAACACTATCTTATTTTGGTAGGTGGATAAAGAAAATAATTCTTATTCTTCCATTTATGATGTTAAAAGGTGACAACAGGCTGGGTGCAGTGGCTCACACCTGTAACTCCAGCACTTGGGAGGCCGAGGTGGGCAGATCACTTGAGGTCAGGAGTTCAAGAGCCTGGCCAACGTGGCAAAATCCCATCTCTACTAAAAATACAAAATTAGCTGTGTATGGTGGCACGTGCCCAAAATCCCAGCTTCTCAGGAGACTGAGGGAGGCAGGAGAATCGCTTGAACCTGGAAGGTGGAGGGTGCAGTGAGCCAAGATCACACCACTGCACTCCAGCCTGGGCAACAGAGCGAGACTCCACCTCAAAAAAACACAAAAGGTGACAACAATAACAAAATAAAGTGTATTCCTATTATCATTACAAATTTACTATTCAAGCATACCTTTAAAACTGTTAGAAATGGAGAACCAATGTTTAACTTCAACAAAGTTTACATGTTTTAAAATGTTTTAAGTTCATAAATAATAGGAAAATGAGAAGAGACAAAGCTACTCACATTATAATAAAATGAAATTGTTTTATGAAAGTCATATAAACAATGATACAAAAATAGAACCAAAATATTCACTAAAAAAAGACTTACTGAATATATTTCATCATTGAACTCTCTTTCTAGTTAATTTCACTCCTTTAACTATCACCACCACCATTGCTTCTACTTCTACCACTGCTTCTACTTCATGGAGCTCTATCTCCATGGGCTTCTGAAGAAGCCTGTTTCCCCAGAATAAAATAGATATACAGGCTGAGTATCCCTTATCCAAAATATTTCAGACCAGAAGTGTTTCACGTTTAGGATTTTGTTCAGATTTTGTAATATCTGCATATACATAATGAGATATCTTGGGGATGGCACACAAGTCTAAACACAAGATTCATTTACGTTTCATATGTGCCTTATACACATAGCCTAAAGATAATTTGTGGGCTTTTGTTGTTTTTTGAGATAGAGTCTCACTCTGCCACCCAGGCTGGAGAGCAGTGGTGCATCTCAGCTCACTACAACCTCCGCCTCCTGGGCTCAAGCAATCCTCCCACCTCAGTCTCCCAAATAGCTGGGACTACAGGCATGAGCCACCAGGCTGGGCTAATTTCTTTTAAAAATTTTTTGTAGAGACAAAGTCTCACTACATTTCCCACGCTGGTCTCAAATTCCTGGGCTCAAGCGATCCTCCCACCTGAGCCTCCCAAAGTGCTGGGATTACAGGCATGAGCCAATGTGGCTGGCCTAGCCTAAAGGTAATTTTATACAATACTTTTTAAATTTTGTGAGTGAAACAAAGTTTGTATACATTGAAGCATCAGAAACCAAGGTGTCACCTTCTCAGCCACCCATGTGGACAACGTATGACTGTGTGGCATTTGCATCATTCCTGACTCTCAATTTATATGCTACCAATAAGCAACCTTATTCTTACACTTATTCACACACAAGGACTTGACATTAAAAAATATGACATACCATTAATACGTGAAAAAATAATGTGTTTGGGGTAACTAAGAGCACAGGAGCATCACCAGAATACCTGAATCAACTGTTAAACAACAACAACGTCAGGCTTTCAGTCTCCATCTACAATGCTATGTTCTCACTAAAAAATTACTGTACACTGTATTTATTTTGGGGGGTGAAAAGAAACATCAGAAGCAGTTGAGAGACCCAGAAGTGGATCCTCTAAGAATGTGGAGGCATTCTTCTGGATGGCTTTTTTAAAATGCTTGCTCCAGAGTCACCTGCCTCATTAACAACATTTTCTGTCTTAGAAGTCTTTCTTCAATTTTATAAACTGGCATGATTTCACCATGTTCTCTCTCTGATTTTAAACACTGACACGATTTTACCACGTCATCTACAGGCACTTTTTCGGCAGTGTTAACATCACAATCATCTTGATTCATGTCATCTTTCATGCTAAAACTTCGTTTGAAAAGCTTCCACAACCACACCTCTGTTCACTGCTGCTAGTGTGCTGCTGAAGAAGGTGTTTTTATATTTACTCTTCATTCAGCTAAGGATACCCTGGTCACATGGTTGAATTAAGTCACATTTGGGGAAAAGTACATGGCATAAACATTTCTGATGAGAATTTCAGCTGGAGGATGACAACAGTTATCAAGGAAAAAAGAATCCTGCAGTCATCATCCAGTCCAGCTTCCCTGCAGTGAGCATGAGCAGTAGTACAGAATGCTTGTGAAACCAATCAGAAAAGATGTCCCTCGTGATCCACGCTTTTCTGTTAGCATAATAATGGACTGGTAAAAAATTCACTTCTTGAAAACAGCAAAAATACAAGCTTTTGCCTATTACATCAAGTTTACTCTTATGCATGCCTGCTGCATTATTAGCACATTCCAGAACAGTTATTCTGTCCTTGGCATCCTTACTTCCTACAGGAGCCCTTGCATCAGTTGTAGTCAGTATCTTTCTGGTGCAATAACGCCAAAACAGTGATGTCATCAGCATTACAGGATTGTTCTGGCATCAGATTGTCATCAGTGATGACCCTAGAAAACTTTTCAATAAATTTCTCTGCTGCTTCATGATCAGCAGATGGTTCAACACAAATCTTTTAAAATTTAGTAAGCCCAGCACGGTCGCTCATGCCTGTAATCCCAGCACTTTGGGAGACTGAGGTGAGACGACTGCTTGAGCTCAAGGGTTTGAGAACAGCCTGGACAACATAGCAAGACCTGGTCTCTACTAAAAAACAAAAAACAAACAAAAAAAATCAGCCGGGCATGGTGGCATGTACCTGTAGTCCCTTACTGAGGAGGCTGAGATGAGAGGATCACTTGAGCTCAGGAGATCAAGGCTGCAGTGACCTATCATCATGCCATGCACTCCAGCCTGGGTGACAGAGTGAGATGCTGTCTCAAAAAAATAAATAAATAAAAAATAATAATTTAATGCCATGTCTCTTCTTAAATTTCTGCAACCAGCCTGTTGAATATTCACAGTTCCGTTCAATTTTCAGTTCATCATGCTTGATCTTTCTTTTTAGATATGGGGTCTCACTATGTTGTCCAGACCAGTACTGAACTCTTGGGCTCACATGATCCTCCCACCTCAGCCTCCCAGTGTGAAGATTACAGGCGTGAGCCACTGCGCCCGGCCTTGATGTTTCTGCTTCATGACTAGCACACCAATAAGTGGCATGTGTTCACTGTGATGCTGATGGGTCTACTCTTTCAGGATCTAATCAAGGTCATTTTCAGCTTTATGCAGTGCTTTTCTATTTTTCATTAACTTCTGCCCATCACTTTCAACCTAGAACTTTAATAATTTATCCTACTGTGTTTTTCAGGTCATATATACAGTGGTCATTCCAACAACATACTCTTCTGTAAGACATTTCAGACATCACTGTCAGTTTTTCCAACAGCTTGACTTTCTTTGCTAGTAATGCTTTCCCTTTTTCTTATTTGTTTTACCCATAGGGATATCTGCAGGACGTTCTGACAATTCCAACAATATCTTTATATTAGAGAGCAGAGAATAAGCAAAAAAAAAAAAAGTGAGTGATACACAGAGGTCTTGGTCCCATCGTGGGGCATCATGGGGATCCTGCCATTGACACATCTGGTCTGCACACATGCCATCTTATTACGCTTTGAGGGCACGCTTGCATGGGGCAATCTGAGCATATATAGAAAAGATGTATCTCAGCTGAAAAGCACTGGGAGGATGTTTTTTCCTTTGGGGACACTGAATAAACTGTATGTTGTGCACCTGCGTTGTGAATGCAACCCATCACATGAAGTCGGGTGTAATTATCCAGTTATGGTGTTACTTCGGTGTTCAAAAAGTTTCAGATTTTGGAGCGTTTCAAATTTGGGATTTTCAGATTAAAGACGCTCAACCTGGCTGGGCGTGCTGGCTCGCAGCTGCAATCACAGCACTTCGGGAGGCCGAGGCGGGCCAATCACCTGAGGTCAGGAGTTCGAGACCAGCCTGGCCGACATGGCAAAACCCTGTCTCTACTAAAAATACAAAAATTAGGCCAGGCACAGTGGCTCACGCCTGTAATCCCAGCATTTTGGGAAGCCAAGGTGGGTGGATCACAAGATCAGGAGATCGAGACCATCCTGGCTAACACAGTGAAACCCTGTCTCTACTAAAAATCCAAAAATTAGCCAGGCATGGTGGTGCACGCCTGTAAGTCCCAGCTGCTAAGGAGGCTGAGGCAGGAGAATCACTTGAACCCAGGAAACGGAGGTTGCAGTAAGCTGAGATCGTGCCACTGCACTCCAGCCTGGGCTACAGAGGGAGACTCCGTCTTACACACACAAAAAAAGAAAAGACAATTAGCCAGGTGACAGAGAGGATCTGTCTCCAAAAAAAAAAAAAAAAAAAAAGATGTTCAACCCATATACACTCATTTTTAAAAACTAATTCAGTTTCTTAATTTGATATAGTTCCAAAAACATAGATCTATTTATTTTATATGCACAAAAAACAAGGAAAAAGTATAAAGAAAAGATAGAAATATATTAAATGGGGAAGAAAGGTGAATGAAAAACTGTTATCATCCAAAAAAGCTATCCATTCCTGAAAGAATATTCCTGGCAGAATCCTAGCCTGTGTTTTTGAACAAAATAACTGAAGATCCTGTATAATAATCTTTAGATCCAATAATCCGAAGATCCTCAGATTCTGCCATCTGAGAACATCCTTTCAGCATCCAGTTTTTATTTTTTGTTGTTTTGTTTTTGAGATGGAGTTTCGCTCTTGTTGCCCAGACTGGAGTGCAATGGCACTATCTCAGCTCACTGCAACCTCTGCCTCCCAGGTTCAAGCGATTCTCCCGCCTCAGCCTCCTGAGTAGCTGGGATTACAGATGCCCGCCACCACAACCGGCTAATTTTTGTATTTTTAGTAGAGACAGAGTTTCACCATGTTGGTCAGGCTGGTCTCCAACTCCTGACCTCAAGTGATCCACCTGCCTCGGCCTCCCAAAGTGCTGGGATTACAGGCGTGAGTCACTGTGCCCGGCCCAGCATCCAGTTTTTAAAGTGTGGTTATTTTAAAATCCAAAATCAAAATGTAACAGTAACAGTTATCACTATGTCATTGCTTATACTTCTGTTTCCGAGTCACAGAAACTACAGATTGGCAGCAGCATAACAAGAGAATCTTCCTGTTTCTTAACACAGCTTATATTCTTAACATTCTTTTCTAGGTGTAACTGGATATATATTCACATTCCTCAAAATAGTTGATCTGGATCATTTCTTAAAAAATATCTGACAAAATACAGGCTGGCTGACTTAGGTATGGTAATTACTAAGGGCATTCTTACCTAAACAACTTCATATGGTTTTAAGAAATAATTTATACTGAGTAATATCTGAGAGGTTACAAACACTTTTCAACCATTTAACAAAAACGAACCTGACACTTTTTCCAAAATAAAAGTTTAAGTCCCCAGGAAAAGAGGGAAAAAAGGCAAAAACTGGGTCTTCAATTCTCTGCTATCTTGCCCATGCCACAATGTCAGTTTCTTTCTTTTTATGTTAACTACAGAACACTCTTCTCCATTAATTTACATTCTCTTGCTTTTAAAAGATCAAAGTTTGTAGGTAATTCAATCTTTTTAATACCAGGCTGGGCGGGGTGGCTCACGCCTGTAATCCCAGCACTTTGGGAGGCCAAGGCAGGCAGATCATCTGAGTTCGGGGGTTAGGGAACAGCCTGACCAACATGGAGAAACCCTGTCTCTACTAAAAATACAAAATTAGCCGGGCGTGATGGCACATGCCTGTAATCCCAGCTACTCGGGAGGCTGAGGCAGGAGAATTGCTTGAACCTGGGAGGCGGAGGTTACAGTGAGCCGAGATCGTGCTACTGCACTCCAGCCTGAGCAACTAGAGCAAAACTCTGTCATACACACACAAAAAAATACTCTTGACCAAACAACTCATTCAGGACTGTTACCAGTGTGCTTTTTTTTTTTTTTTTTTGAAAAATTAAGTCGCACACAAATTTCTATTATAGCTTCTGGTAACTCCTTCCTAAAAGTCTTCTCAGCTAATGTGGAAAATTCTAGCTTCTCTTTTCATTTTTTGAGACAGGGACTGGCTCAGTCACCCAGACTGGAGTGCTGTGGCATGATCATGGCTCACTGCAGGCTTGACCTCCCAGGCTCCAGCAATCCTCTCATGTCAGCCTCCCAGGTAGCTGGGACCAACAGGTGCGCAACACCACACATGACTAATTTTTGTATTTTTTGTAGAGACGGGGTTTCACCATGTAGCCCAGACTGGTCTTGAACTCCTGGGCTCCAGCAATCCTCCCACCTTGGTCTCCCAAAGTGCTGGAGCCACTGTCCCCAGCCTGATTTCTCTTTTCTATCTTTACTCCATTTATCCACTTACATACCTTTACCTTTGACCAATAAAATGTACTAATCTTTGATTTGGATATGTTACATAAAGTTAAGCAGAAATTCTTCTCCTAAGGAGAAGGGGACCAAAGGGAAGGTTCTCTTTTAGATAAGATTGTACATTTGTAGCCATAAGCCATGGGTCTTTTTGAAACTGTTTTCAGTAGATGTATGGGGATTTCTCAGTATATGTCTTATTTATTTTAACATGCCAGAATCTATTTTAATAAAAACTGTACAGTGAAAAGCTATACACAGTAAATATATACACAAATAAAAACTGGTTATACAAGTCTCACAAAGGAAATAGCTTTATCACTTTACTCATATCTGTTTCTTTTATTTTGATTTGTTTTGTTTTAAGAAGCCAGTACGGACAGGTACAGTGGCTCATGCCTGTAATCACAGCATTTTGGGAAGGCTGGGATGGGAGGATCACTTGAGCCCAAGAGTTTAAGACTAGCCTGGGCAACATAGGGAGACCCCATCTCTAGGAAAACAAAAAAAATTAGCCAGGCATGGTGGTACACACCTGCAGTCCCAGCCTCAGGAGGCTCAGGTGGAAGGATTGCTTGAGCCTGGGAGGCTAAAACTGCAGTGAGCCTAGAATGCAAAACCGTACTCCAGCCTGAGTGACAGAGCAAGACCCTGTATTAATTTAAAAAAAGAAAAAAAAATTTAAAGCCAGTACAACAAAATTCCAGTTTTTGTTTTTTTGTTTTTTTGTTTTTTTTTTTTGAGATAGAGTCTCACTCTGCAGTCCAGGCTGGAGTGCAGTGGTGCAATCTCGGCTCACTGCAACCTCCACCTCCCACATTCATGCAATTCTCCTGCCTCAGCCTCCCGAGTAGCCAAGATTACAGCTGTACACCACCATGCCCAGCTAGTTTTTGTATTTTCAGTAGAGATGGGGTTTTACCATGTTGGCCAGGCTGGTCTCAAACTCCTGACCTCAAATAATCTGCCTGCCTTGATCTCCCAAAGTGCTGGTATTACAGGTGTGAGCCACAATCCCTGGCCAATCGAATCATTTTAAAAAGACATTATTAGCTCTATTAAACATTCATAGAAAAATGACCAGTGTAAAGGTTTTTCTCAGTAACAATGACCAAAGATTATGGACTTCTTCACGCTCACCCATAATTACAGTATTTTACTGTAATCAGATAAGCCCATTTATAAGAGGTAAACTTTGTGAGCTTCTTTACTAGCTGAATAAAAATTCATATAACCTAACACACAAGAAATTAGTGTTTATATCATTTATGGTGCAATAAAAGAGTCACATATGAAATGTGAAATACTCACAAACACCGACGTTCCCCTCATTTTTTCTTACTGAAGGCAAAAACCTTCACATTTTATTTTGATGGGAATTTCTCCCTATTACCTTTGTCACAACATCTTCCTGTGCCTGCTAGTAAGCATTTTGTCTAAGACCAATGATGTATGAGTTATCATCTTTTTTTAAGTTGATTTTAAAGTTTTTATTCATTTTTTAAAATTTATCCAATTTCTTCTTCTCCTCAGTAATTACACACTACTCAGCGACTTCCTTTTCTGTCACATAATTTAAAATATTGCCAGCTGAACTAAATTTAAGTCACAGTTAGAAGGTTGGAAGTGAAGAAAAGTCATCTGGCTACATTCAGGAGTCCTGAATCCTGACCTCAATCTGCTTTAACCTGTTTGCCCCTCCACCGCCACCCCACACTTCCTTGAGGTCTCTGGAAAGAATATCAATAGAAGAAAAGGCCAAGCAGCTACACTGTTAAAAGGCCTTTGTTACAAACTT
Organism: Hylobates moloch; assembly: GCF_009828535.3. Classification (NCBI taxonomy): domain Eukaryota; kingdom Metazoa; phylum Chordata; class Mammalia; order Primates; family Hylobatidae; genus Hylobates; species Hylobates moloch. The sequence goes on from NW_026652278.1 coordinate 36,826,814, forward strand.
CTATGAATTAGGCTGGTCTACACAGAAGACCCACCAGGCGTAGAATCAGTATCACTCAGATACCCTCTGCTGCCTTTCCCTCTCCTAAGCCTATGCTCCAATCTCAGTTAATGGTGAAGAATGGCCAGTTGAGCAAGATAAGAAGGAAAATTAAGCCAGTGGAAACATTCAGCTCAGAAACTCATTTAGCTAACAAAACTAAAAAATCAAAAAGAAAAAAGGAAACACAAATAGGACTGTAACAGCTGAAGAGAATGAGGCAAGGTATTCTACTCAAGGCCAGAGAACAGAAAATGAATAGAATAAACTCCTGTTTATGGTAAGATTATGGGTTGAGAAACCAAAATACCTTAATGTAACATAAATCACATAAGCAATCAGTAATTATAAACAAAGACGGGAAACTTAATGGAAATTCTAAAAGAAGGGCATATGTAGAATGCTGAAGATTGAAGAAAACTGGGTAACAAAGCGAGACCCCATCTTTACAAAAAATAAAAATATTAGCCAGGCACCATGGAGTGCACTCGTAGTCCCAGCTACTTGGGAGGCTAAGGTAGGAGGATCACTTGAGTCCAGGAGTTGGAGGCTGCAGTGAGTTAGGATCATGCCACTGCACTCCAAGCCTGGGTGACACAGTGAGACCCTATCTTGGGGTGTGGTGGGGGAGGGAGGGAAGGAAGAAAAGAAGGAAGGGAAGGTAGGTAGGTTAAAGAGCGTAAAATTTTGATTTCCAATCCCAGGTCTACCACATTTTAGCTGAGTAATTACGAATGAAATTTGTAATCTCCCTAAATCTGTTTCCCCGCCTGTAGAATAGATGTTAACAACATCAAAGGTCTCTTGTCTGTCACACAGTAAATGCTCAATATATGGTAGCTTTTAAGAAACATTACAAGTAAACAAAACAGAAGCAAAAACTTCTTCATATTTAAATGTCTTATTTATTTCTTTAAACTTATGAACCACCTGATGGTGATGGGAGGTGGGAAAAGGAAGATGGTGCCATACAAAAGGATACAACCAAGATTCAATACTAAATATGGTGTCTGGAATTTGCTCCAAAATAATTCAGTTAGGGATGAAACAAGAATAGCCATTAGTTGATGTAGCTGGGTGTTTGTTCACTGTACTATTCTTTCTACTTTCTGTATGTTTGAAGTTTTCCAAACTAAAAGATTTATTTTAAATTCCTTTCCCTTTAAATGATATGGCTGGACAAGAAAACAAGTTACAGCATCCTTTCTAGCTTTGATAAATACTGAATCTAAAAAATGGAAAAAAGGTAAAAGAAAACAGGATAATATCCAGTAGGCAGATTCAAGGGTAAATACCTATAAACAACCTAGAAAACACGCTTGCATTGGGCAAAAGACACTTGTGCCTGTAATCCCAGCACTTTCGGAGGCTGAGGCAGGAGGACCACTTGAGGCCGGGGGATCGAGACCAGCCTGGGCTACATAGTGAGACCTCATCTCTACCAAAAACAAAACAAAACAAAAACTAGCCAGGCATGATGAAACATGCTGTAGTCCCAGATACTCCAGGGGCTGAGACAGGAGGATCACTTTGACTCCAGGAGTTTGAGTTTACAGTGAGCTATGATCGTGCCGCTGCGTACCAGCCAGAGAGACAGAACCAGACCTTGTCTCCAAAAAAACAAAGAAAACATGCTTGCATTGACTGGAAGGAAGAGGAGTAGCCAGGTAAAAGTTCACAAATATCCATGCAATGGCAACAATAAAAAACCGTGAAAAACAAGAGATCATCAAACTGAATCTGTGCATGACTCAATTTAACAAATTCAACATTTGCTTCCTCTACATACAATGTATACTTATTTCAAAAATTTGTATAAACTAGGGGTGGGCCATGTTGGCTCACATCTGTAATCCCAGCAATTTGGGGGGCCAAGGTGGGTGGATCATTCACAGTCAGGAGTTCAAGACCAGCCTGGCCAACATGGTGAAACCACTCTCTACCAAAAAAACAAAAACTAGTAGGCTGTGGCGGCGTGTGCCTGTAATCCCAGCTACTTGGCAGGCTGAGGCAGGAGAATTGCTTGAACCTAGGAGGCAGAGGATGCAGTGAGCCGAGATCACACCACTGCACTCCAGCCTGGGCGACGGAGCCAGACTCAGTCTCAAAAAAAAAAAAAGAAAGAAAAGAAAGCTTTTTAGAAAGTTTTGTATCAACTGATCATTCTAAATGTACCAGAGGAGCCTGTGGAATTTTCTTTTAACAAGTGGGATACATTCTATAGATCCCTTTAGTTTCTCTTTCCTATGTATGTATGTATGTATGTATGTATGTATGTATGTATTTATTTGAGATCGAGCCTTGATCTGTCACCAGGCTGGAGTGCAGAGGCGCGATCTCGGCTCACTGCAACCTCCACCTCCCGAGTTCAGCAATTCTCCTGCCTCAGTCTCCCAAGCAGCTGGGTATACAGGTGCATGCCACCACACCCAGCTAATTTTTGTATTTTTAGTAAAGATGGGGGTTTCACCATGTTGGCCAGGACGGTCTCGATCTCTTGACCTCGTGATCCACCCGCCTCGGCCTCCCAAAGTGCTGGGATTACAGGCATGAGACACTGTGCCTGGCCTCTCTTTCCCTTTATACTGTGAGTTTAGGAAAGGTAAAGCATGCTTTTACCTTCTGCAAAGCTCTAAAAAATCACCTACTAAGAGAACTATATACAATAATCATTTTTTGATAATGATAAAATAAAATGATTCAGATTTTATGAAAAATAAGCTAATCATGAGATCAAACAACAGTCACAGACTATCTAGTATTATGAGTAAAAATAATAATGGGCTGGGCGCGGTGGCTCAAGCCTGTAATCCCAGCACTTTGGGAGGCCGAGGCGGGCGGATCACAAGGTCAGGAGATCGAGACCATCCTGGCTAACATGGTGAAACCCCGTCTCTACTAAAAATACAAAAAATTAACCGGGCGTGATGGCGGGAGCCTGTAGTCCCAGCTACGCAGGAGGCTGAGGCAGGAGAATGGCGTGAACCCGGGAGGTGGAGCTTGCAGTGAGCTCAGATCGTGCCACTGCACTCCAGCCTGGGCAACAGAGCAAGACTCCATCTCAAAAAAAAAAAATAATAATAATAATGCTCTGGCCGGGTGGAGTGGCTCATGCCTGTAATCCCAGCACTTTGGGAGGTTGAGGTGGGAGGACTGATTGAGTCCGGGAGCTCAAGACCAGCCTGGGCAGCATAATGAGACCTCATCTCCATATTTTTTTATTTTTCATTTAATTTTTTTTTTTAAACAACACGCTTTCCAATAACAGCAATTATCATGGGAAATAATACTGGTGTTCACAACATCTTCTAATCCAAAAAGAAAGTCTTGGCCAGGCACGGTGGCTCGTGCCTGTAATCCCAACACTTGGGGAGGCCAAGGAGGGTAGATCACTTGAGGTCAGGAGTTCGAGACCAGCCTGGCCAACATGGTGAAACCCCGTCTCTACTAAAAATACAAAAATTAGCCGGGCGTGGTGGCACACACCTCTAATCCCAGCTACTCGGGAGGCTAAGGCAAGAGAATTGCTTCAGCCTGGGAGACAGGTTGCAGTGGGCCGAGATTGTGCCAGCGCACTCCAGCCTGGCCAACACAGCAAGACTGTCTCAAAAAAAAAAAAAAAAGTGTAAGTTTTCTAGAAAGTATAAAATGTGTCATGCAGATATATAAGATGGCGATACCATTAATAGATTTTCTGATACTTTCTGCTTTCTATGTCATTTTAAAGAGTTAATTATTCATCTAGATTATTGCACATTTAAAAAATTCTTGTGAGACGACTGTATGTTTCTAAGCAATCCCCTTCAAGCTCTGTAAACAACTGTGATGAACTTCTCTTTTTTCCTGAGACAGGGTCTCACTCTGTCCCTCAGGCTAGAGTGCAGTGATGCAATCATGACTCACTGCATCCTCGACCACCTGGGCTCAAGCGAACCTCCCACCTCAGCCTTCCAAGTAGTTGGGACTACAGGTTCACGAAACCACACACAGCTAAAGCTAATTTTTGTATTTTGTGTGGAGACAAGGTTGCACCATGTTGCCCAGGCTTGTCTCCAACTCCTGGGCTCAAGCGATTTGCCTGCCTCAGCCTTCCAGTGTGCTGGAATTACAGGTGTGAGCCACCTGGCCTGTGATGGACTAATTCTCAATGATTCAGAAGTTATAACAAACACTGCTTTACTTCAAATGGTATTGTTATAATAGTTTTTAATACAACTGTAAGGCACAACTGAGTAAAATTTATTTTTTCTCTTTAAGCTCTAGAAAACATTTAAAGTCTAAAGAAAAGTCCCTTTAGACAGGTCTAGACCAGGAGCAGTGGCTCATGCCTGTAATCCCAGACCCCATCTCTATTTTTCTTTAATCTAAATTTTAAAAAATATATAGAGAGGAAATTTTAAAATAGACATGTCTGAAGCATATTAATTTCTAGTCTCCCAGTACCAAATTTGAGATGTTAGTCTAAACCCTAGTTACAGCCATCCTTTTTTTCTTTTAGCAAACTCTGACTTATCCTGCTCTTATACTAACAAATGCACATTACACACGACAGAATCCTTCTTTTACCCTCAATTATAAGAATTTCATTTTAGCAAAGACACAACAAATACTAGTTTTACTATGTAAAATTCACTGGCTTGCACAATAATGAATTCAGAAAAATGATTAAGTGATATGCTAAAAGAATCTACAACTCTCTTTAACAAAAAGTAGATTAAAACATGAAACAAAGGAATAAAAACAAGATCAAAAATCATTAGAAAATGCCAATCATTACTACACAGCTTTCCTAACTTGCCCCTCACAATCCATTAAGCAAAAGATTCTCAAATTCGGCCATCTACCCCATAAGATACTTAGTTTCATCCTTAAGACATCATTATACCTGACACTTTGTAACAGACCAAACCTAACCAATTCAAAAATCAGAGAAACCAAGAGTCAACGAAATTCAAACAAACACTTTAAAAACAGTATATTTAACTTAGCACCAGGAAACAAAACATAAACCGGGGTGGTGGCTCACACCTGTAATCCCAGCACTTCAGGAGGCCAAGGCAGGCAGAAGGTCAGGAGTTTGAGACCAGCCTGGCCAAAAGGGTGAAACCCTGTCTTTCCTAAAACTACAAAAAATTAGCTGGGTATGGTGGTGCCCGCCTGTAATACCAGCTACTAGGGAGGCTGAGGCAGGAGAATCACTTGAACCTGGAAGACAGAGGTTGCAATAAGCCGTGATCACGCCACCGCAATCCAGCCTGGTCAACAGAGCCAGACTTCGTCTCAAAAAAAAAAAAGAGAAAGAAAAAAATAAAACATTTGCCATAAATTGTATAACTTGTCAGATGTCTGGGTTTTATAAAATGCAAACAAAAAATGTAATCTTAAATTTCAAAAATACTGCTAGTGAGATTCCTTTCACTACCCAAATTCTCACTATTTAAACTCAGAAATGGAATAAATTCATTCAAAACATTTGTGACAGGGCAATATAGAGCAAAGGTGTCCTTCTCTATCCAAACTCTTGCCATTCACTATCCAAAATTCAGGCATAAAATAGATTTAAACAATATGGTATACCACATTATCTGAACTTGATATTTGAACCCTCACCATAAAGAGGCAGAAATTTAAACCTGGATAGCAAGGTAAATCCGTGCCATTACATAACCCCATCAAATAACTAACAATTTTAATAACTCATAGAAAGGATGTTTAAGAAAGCTTTTCTTGTTCGGGAGCGGTGGCTCACGCCTGTAATCCCAGCCCTTTGGGAGGCCGAGGCAGGCGGATCACCTGAGGTCAGGAATTCGAGACCAGCCTGGCCAACGTGGTGAAACCCCGTCTCTACTAAAAATACAAAAATTAGCCAGGCATGTTGGTGTGTGCCTGTAATCTCAGCTACTTGCGAAGCTGAAGCAGGAGAACCACTTGAACCCGGGAAGCGGAGTTTGCAGCGAGTCGAGCCAAGATTGCACCACTGCACTCCAGCCTAGGCGACAGAGTGAGACTTCATTTAAAAAAAAAAAAAGAAAGAAAGCTTTTCTTGAGAATTCTTTTTTGTTTGTTTGTTTTTGTTTGTTTGTTTTTTGAGACTGAGTTTCACTCGTTGCCCAGGCTGGAGTGCAATGGCGCGATCTTGGCTCACCACAACCTCCGCCTCCCAGATTCAAGCGATTCTCCTGCCTCAGCCTCCCGAGTAGCTGAGATTACAGGCATGCCACGCCCGGCTAATTTTTTTTTTGTATTTTTAGTAGAGACGGGGTTTCTCCATGTTGGTCAGGCAGATCTCGAACTCCGGACCTCAGGTGATCCACCCGCCTCAGCCTCCCAAAGCGCTGGGATTACAGGCGTGAGACATCGCACTTGGCTTTTCTTGAAAATTCTATTTCATTATATTACTATGCTCCTTATTCTCTTCATAAGGTATCCTGCAGTTTAGCTTTTGTTACAGTGTATCTGGTCATGTGTTGATCTGCATTTGTTCTTAAATGGAGAGTATAATGAGAAAAAATATTTGCAAAGCATACACTGTAAGTATATCCAGAATATATACACAACTCTTACAATTCAACAATAAATAATAACGCAATTTTAAAAATGGGCAAGGGATCTGAATAAATATATCTCCAAAGGTATGCAAACAGCCAACAAGCACATGAAAAGATGCTTAACACATTGTTAGGAAAATGCAAATCAAAACCACAATGAAATATAACTTGTCTTTTTTATTTTTTTGTATTTATTTCTTGTTTTTTGAAATACGACTTCATACCCACTAAAATAGCTATTATATAATCAAAACAGACAATAACAAGTGTTGGAGTGGATGTGGATAAATGGAACTCTCATACAGTACTGATGGGAATGTAAAATACTGTAGCCACTTTAGGAAACAATTTGGCAGTTTCTACGAAATTAAAAGTTACCACGTGACCCAGTAATTCCACCCTAGGTACGTACTCAGGAGAACTAAAAACAAATGTCCACACAAAAACTTGTACACAAATATTCATAGAAGCATCATCCATAATAGCACCAAAGTGGAAACAACCCAAATGTCCATCAACTGATTAACGGATAAACAAAATGTGGTATGTCCACACAATGCAGTGTTATTTAGCTATAAAAGAAAGTGCTGATAATGCTACAACATGAATGAATCTTAAAAACATTATGCTAAGTGAAAGAAGCCAGACACAAAAAGCCATATATTGTTTGACTCCAATTACATGCTGTGTCCAGAATAGACAAATCCACAGAAACAGAAAGCAAATTATAGCTGCTGCCAAGAGCTGGATCATAGGAGGAATGGAATGTGGAACTGCCTATGGATGTGGGGTTTCTTTTTTAGGAAATAAAAATGTTCTGAGGGTGGGTGTGGTGGCACACACCTGTAATCCCAGGACTTTGGGAGACTGAGGCAGGAGGATCACTTGAGCCCAAGAGTTCAAGACCAGCCTGGGCAACATGGCACGACCCTACTGCTGAAAAAAATAAAAATAAAATGTTCTAGAATTAGACAGTGATGATATATGCACAACCTTGTATTTGAGTTAACTAAAACCCACTAAGTTGTTATGGTATGTGAATTATATCTCACTTAAAAAGTGAAAAAAAATTCAAGGTATGGACCATTGTACTTGAGATACTTGCTGAATACAAGAAAGGTCAATAAAATGAGCTAATGGTTTATATCCGATTTTTATCCCCAGAGCAATGTGCTAGTGTATAGAATAGTAAAAGGAATTTAAAAATAAACACAGACTAGAAAATAATTTATACAGTAGTGATGTTGAGTTTTTCATTTGAAACTATGAAAAGTAACAGCTTTGCTTATTTGCATCTACCTAATATCACAAACTGAGATTCCACACAACAGATGGACAGACTTAAAGAAAATATGAATCAAGAGAGAGGTTCAGAGGCACATCGAAACAAATCAAGCCCCTCTGCTGAGCTTTCCGAGCTAGACTGCAAGCCAGGGAAGAAAGCCAATTCCATTATTTAATATATACCTTTAATTGCCACATTTCACAGCAAATACTTTTTGACTCTTTCCAAACACCAACTCCAACTTCCAAGGATGAAAATCTGTCAATCCTAAAGGTATTCCAAAAATAGGTTTGTAATAGCAATGGAAGGCATAACCTCCAAATGAGCTTGCTTAGAAGATAATACTTTTGTGGATGATAATATTGTCCCTGTAAAGGTGGTTTAAAAAAGAATCTGTCGGCCGGGCACGGTGGCTCACGTCTGTAATCCCAGCACTTTGGGAGGCCGAGGTGGTGGATCACGAGGTCAGGAGCTAAAGACCAGCCTGGCCAAGATGCTGAAACCTCATCTCTACTAAAAATACAAAAAAATTAGCTGGGCGTGGTGGCACAAGCCTGTAATACCAGCTATTTGGGAGGTTGAGGCACAGAATTTCTTAAACCTGGGAGGTGGAGGTTGCAGTGAGCCGAGATCACGCCACTGCACTCCAGCCTGGGCATAGAGTGAGACTCCATCTCAAAAAAAAAAAAAAAAAAAAAAACAGAAAAAAACAAAGGCCGGACGCAGTGGCTCATGCCTGTAATCCTAGCGCTTTGGGAGGCCAAGGCGGGCAGATCACGAGGTCAGGAGATCAAGCCCATCCTGGCTAACACGGTGAAACCCCATCTCTACTAAGAAGACAAAAAATTACCCGAGCGTGGTGGCGGGCACCTGTAGTCCCAGCTACTCGGAGGCTGTGCCAGGAGAATGGCTTGAACCCAGGAGGCGGAGCTTGCAGTGAGCTGAGATGGCGCCACTGCACTCCAGCGTAGGCGACAGAGCGAGACTCCGTCTCAAAAAAAAAAAAATCTGTGTCATTTTTGTAGAGTTCCACAATGAAATCCTTAACTAAAGGTAACATTCCTCCCCTGAGCTAAGGAAAGAAACATGTTGCAGACTACAAGTTGCCTAACAAAAAGTCTCCACTTTCTAACCTGCATTAGAAAATCCTACAACCTACCTTTGCAAACCTATCATGTGTATATCCCTTACACTAATCATGAACTGCAGTTTAAATTGACAAGTCATTGCTGTCCTTCTCCACTTTTGCTCATGCCATTTCTCATGAATGGAATGCCTTTTCCATATTCATCAGAACGAAGCGAAAATCCACCACCTTTTTCATGAAATCGTCCTTCATCATCTCGGGAGAGATTTATTTCACTTCTAAACACCCCTAGCATTTGCTTGCACCATCATATGACACACTATGCCTTGTACAATAACTGATTGCATTACATTTTCTCTAAGGTTTAAAAGTTCCTGAAGGTTGAGGCAGCCTTCCCAGACTTTGTTTGCCCACAGTGCCTGGTAAAAGACAGATGCTTATTTAAATGAAGTAAACATCTAACTGCCCTTCATCCTAAAAACAGCATCAATACAAACAGCTAAGTGATTAGGCAGGTACTCTGAAGTGGCAAGTTCTATCAGGCAAGTGACTTTGGGAGGCTGAGACAGGAGGAGTTTGAGACCAGCCTGGACAAACATAGCCAAACCCTGTCTCTAAAAAAAATTCTGAATAAAAATAAAAGTGGCATCAAATAACCAATAATCACTATGTAAGAAACTCCAGGCCCCCTTGTGTAGCCCCATAAGGCTAAAAAATTGCATTATTCAAATATTTCCTAGAATTGCTCCAGCTACAAGAACATTTGAGGAAATCAGGGCAATCTGAAATAACTTTCTGAAAGTCAAAGAGACTCATCTGCTGTCCTATTTTTAGCCAAGCTAGAGCTAAGCTGAAATCACCACAACTTTCCCCACATTAGGAAGAGCTTCTTGAAAATACGGCAAGGGCAAGGTGCAGGAAAGCAAAAGGTTACATCATATCAGGCATAGAGAGAGCCTAGATCTTCCTGGAATCTAAACTGATCATCCTAGTCTCAGAGGACTCCTTAATAATCACCTGGTAACCAAATATCCATCTTGATCATAATCACTGTCTGAACCCAGGACTAACTCCAATTCAACTGAACCTAATCATTTAATCACCAACATCACCACCACCACCTGCCCCCACACCCTCTAAAAAAGTATTAATAGAAGGGAGAATTCGATTTTAGAAATAAGAATTAATTTTTAATCCAAACTGCTGTAAATTAAATACCTTTCAGAAACCAAATGACCCTAAAGTATTAAGATAATCAGTCAAGAGAAACAAATAGGTTGACTGTTTAGAACCAATCCCAATAAAAGAGGAATTATTACATCTGGAAGTAAACAAGTTACCTTTTGAATCGTATAAGGATCACTGCCAGTCCTTTTAAATATGGAAAGTTCTTAACACTATAATTAATTTACTTAGAACTCTCCTCTTAAAAAACAAAATTACGTATAATAAAACAGAAAATATGAGGCCCCACTGATTTTAGTTGGGAGACTATGAATACATGTTACTGCTCAGATTTAAATATTGCTCTGCACTCTGGACTCTATAATCTTCTGAACTTTACTACCTTTAAAGTGGAAATTTGGAGTTAAAAGTATGCTTTAAGAAATTTGATCACCAGATTAAAATTTGCCTTCAAAAAGTGAATCAAAATTTTGATATTCCATTGAGATATTTACAGAAATAATTTATCAGTCATAATTTTAAAAACCAAAAACACGGCCGGGCGCAGTGGCTCTCATGCCTGTAAATCTCAGCACTTTGGGAAGCCGAGGCGGGAGGATCTTGAGGTCAGGAGTTCGAGACCAGCCTGGCCAATATGGCGAAACCCTGTCTCTACTAAAAATACAAAAATTAGCTGGGCATGGTGGCGCACGCCTGTAGTCCCAGCTACTCGGGAGACCGAGGCAGAACCGCTTGAACCTGGGAGGCGGAGGTTGCAGTGAGCCGAGATGGCGCCACTGCACTCCAGCCCGGGCAATAGAGTGAAACTCCGTTTCAAAAAAAGAAAAAACAACAACAACAAAAACACACCTTGTCAAGCAGCAGTAACTAACCACTAACTAGCAATGACTGATAAAATGGGGTCCTGAGGCAGGCGGCCAGGATTAAATGCAAAGAGAATTAGAATAAGATACACTAATTAAAACCACCTAAATTAAAGCAACATGGAACTTAGAAAATCTACAGGACAGGACTACATTATAAATTTAAAAATCTTTCAAAGACTAAAAAGCCCTGCTGAAAAAACCAATCACTAACAAATGTGAAACATACAAGAACTAAAAATTCAAAACAATTCCAGCATTTGACACTAACCCACAATTCTGAAAACGCATTAATTTCATGCTTCTCAAAACCTGCTATATGCTCTCTTCTATGATAGTCCGAAATAACAAGTAATTCAAAAAGTACTTAAACCGACGTAACATTTTAGTACATGCATAATAGATTTGAAAGAATAAAACAAGCAGAGATAGAGCAGAGTACAGGATAACTGATAGGCAAAAGGCTATTTGTTTCCTGGAGGGCAGCACTGGTCTTGGATTGGCAGGAGGGGAATTTTAAAATATATTCATGAGACGAATTATACCAAAAAAACTGACTCATGCCTTTATTATTTGCACAAGCATATGTTTGAAATTGCACTTTTAACCTTTGGACAACCAAAGTGGTATCAGATACCTTAAAGCATTGTTGTCTATATTAATTTCGGTGTTACAGTCTAAATCCTTAACGAAACTCACGCTATACATTTTCGTAATGAAACCCTGTAGAAATGGAAAGGCGTATATTCTTTAAGTAAAGGTTACCTGATTTTTCACTTGTTTAAAGTTTCAGTTTTGCTTTTTAATCTATTATCGAAAACATCCCTTGTGGGACACTGTAAAGGGCAGACCCTCCTGTCAAGCCAGAAGGCTCAAACACAAAGACACTGAGCTAACCAAGTGCTGTAATTCTTCCAAACTGAGCCTCTCCACACCCCCTCCACCCTTCCCCCCAACAGATATGTCTATTAAATCAGTGTCTGTTCTCCCCCTCGCACAACAAAGAGAACTTCTCACCGCATGAAATTGCCGCTGAATGGACACCAGAAAGCGGGATTTGCATAATTCCTTCCAACGAAACCCTGTCGGGAAGGAGGGGATGAGGGGCCCAAGCGAACGAACAGACTCTCCTAGATTCTGCCGGGGAAGACCTGGTTCCCAAGAATATTCCCCTGGGGGAGAAGGGGCTGGAATTATGGGCCTCCCCGAGGACTGGGCGTGGGGGACAGCGGACGACGAGAGGGCATCTCCCCACACACCAGCAGCACCGAAGCAAAGACGGGGAAGTAACAATGCTGGAGGACAGGAGAGTCAGACACAAGGATGGACTGGGGCTAGGGGGCGGCGGGCGGAGCGGAGACACCACACGGGCCACTTACTTTTTGGAGGGGGGTTAAATATATGAGTTAAGCCCTTATGGTCCCGCCGGCCGCCGCACAGAGGGAAACGGGACCTTGGAAGAGAAAAACAGACAAAACACACAGTGTGAGAGGCGCAGCTCGGCCGCCCGGCCCCTCCCGGGGCGCCCCCGTCCGCGCTCCCTCCGGCCCGCAGGGAAAAAGCCACCCGAGGGCGGCCCAAGGTCCGGGAGGCGTGGGGCGGACGGGGCATTCGGGCGAGGCTGCGGCTCTGGCCAATCCCCGGGAGGGGACGAGAGCGACCCCCGCCGGGGCTCCTCGGTCGGACCCGGTCCCACCCCCTCCTCCCCGCAGCACGACACCGAACACAAATACGCACACACCGACCCGTGCGTCGAGGATTAACTCCCCGGCCGCCGCCGCCCGCTGAGGAAGTGCAGCCGCTGCCCCCCGCGGCCATGACACCCCACTTGGCTCGGTCAGGCGCACCCGGGGACTGTGACAGCTCCGGCTCCCTCCGCCCCCATCTCCACCTCACGCTTCGCACACGCCCGAGCGCCGGGCGCCCGCCTGCAGCCCGCCGCGCGTGCACGCACGGCTGGGGGCGCGCCCCGCTCGTGGGGGAGGGGTGGCGCAGGAGGAGGACGGCGGCGGTCACAGCGCGGGTGGGGGCCGAGCAAGCCCGCGCCCCTCGCGCCACCCCCAGTACAGCGGCAGCGCCGCGGGGCGAGTCGCCACAATAAGCCGGCGGTGGCGCCGAGGCGCCGGGCCCGGAGCGGGAGCAGGGGCGGGAGCGGGGAGGGAGGGGAGCGAGCGGGCGGGGATGGAGAGCGGGAGGGGGAGGAGCACGCGCTCCCGCCGAGAGCCAGCCCCGGGGAGGCGCGCGGAGAGGAGGGGCTGGCGCGCGCTCGGCCGAGCGGGGGAGCCCGCCTGGAGGTCGCGCGCGCTCGCACTCCGGGGGGTGGGGGGAGGGGGGACGCTTGAGCCAAAGAGGGCGGGCGGGCCGGAGGAGCAATTGCCACTTCCCCAGCTTCCTCCCTGGTCCCGGGCGGCCGGCGGCGGGGCAGCCGGAGGGGCGGCGGCGGTCGGCAGAGAGTCTCACCTACACAGTGAATGAGCTTGTGGCGCCACGAATCCAGTTCTTGCCGAAAGCCGCGTCTCTCAACGGAGCATTGCTGCCGCCTACACACCCTCGCCATCTTCTGCCGCCCGCCCGGCCCAGCCTCCGCCGCGGCCCCGCGCACGCCCAGCCGCGTCGCCCGGGGCCGCGCACGCACCCGCGGCCCGGGCGTCGCACCTCCCGCCGGGGGCGGTGCGGGGGCAGGGCCGGCCTCACCTCATCGTGGCCCCGGCGTGGCCCGGGGGCGGTCTGGTCCCGCTCACCCGCCCCGCGCGCCGCCCGCCAGGCTGCTATCCCTCCGTCCTTCTCCGCGGCTGCCGCCGCCTCTGGCCGCCCGGGACGGCGCCTTCCCACAGCCGGAGCTCAGTCCCGCCGGCCCCGCGCCGCCTTTGCACTGTCCCCCAAGGCCACGGCTACCCCGCCCTCCCCGGGGCTTTTTGTTTTTTACGCCAGCCCCATTTATCACTTCCAACCTGCCTATCGCCCGGCACCAACTGTTGCAAGTTCCGTAATAACTGCTGCTATGAACTTCTCGGTCGAAACTGCTCCTCCCCAGAGCCTGTTTAAGAAGCAGAAATAAGAATAAATGCCCGGATGCCCGTGGATGCACTGAGCTCTAAGATTTTCAAAGGTGAAATGGATACACGTTATTAAGTCATTGGGAGACTTCGCCAACATTGGGAAACCTAGTAAAAAGTGGAAATCGAGCGTTTTAAATTAAAAAAAAAAAAGGTTTCTACTAGCAAGACTGATCATAGGCGAACTTCTCAAGGAATTTCGGAATATTGTGCTAAACTGAGAATAGTATTTCCAAAAATAGACAACTAGGAATACTTAAAGCAGAGACTATTGGAAATGCTTTAATTGGGGATTTCAGGAAAGGGCTTAAAGAGAAATATTTTCTATGAGGAAGCCTCTTGGAATAATTGAATCACCTTAATTTTGTCACTGTTACTTCGAAGAGAACAAGAAGAGAGAAGATGGGAAACTAAAGGAGAAAGAGAAAAGAAATGGGGTGGTAAGAAAACAGCAGAAGAGATCGCCCTATACCAGTAGGCCTAGTACCCTAGGATTCTGTCCTCTTTCTCCCACCTTTGGTGTTTAAGATTAAGGACAGTGCATTCCTGCTTTTAGAAATTTAAATTAAGTTTGAAGACTTAATTTTAATTACTGTAGTAGGTAAAGCAAAGTCGTTAAATACTTGACATCAGGATCCCATTGGAGTACTGATTTAGGTCTTTTCAAAGGTGGTGGTCCTGGTTCTCTGCACCAGCCACTGGCGGAATGGCGGAATGGTGTATCTACCAATAAACAGATGGACTGGGTGGGCCTCGGGTACGGGTGGCTTGAGATGCAAATGCAAGGGTAGGAAGGCACCTTCCCCTCTCCCTACTCCCACCCCACCCTGCCAATCTTAAAACATTGATCTTTATAAAATTCTCAAACGTCCACAGTATTTCATTGGCTTAAGAGTATTGTCAGATGAAAACGCCAGGAAGTATTGAGTTTCTGGGTACATAATACTGTCCTGAGTGTTGAAGGAAGAGGACTAATACGAGATTTTAAAAAATGGCCATGGACAACCATCCTTCAGGTGTGATGGCAGGACATCTTGTATCACCTGAAACTTTTTTTTTTCGCCGCTAGGTGGTGGATGTGAGTCTTTTGCAGCTTTTAACCAAGTTTCTACGATATTTGGAGGAAATACGTTTCGGTTTCAAATAAATGAACAACGTGTAACTCTAAGATGAGTAAATAATAAATATATTTTCTAACCACCCCAAGTTAATTTGTTTAAAAAACAATCAAGCCAAGGGTAATAATTCCTCGACATAATCTCTTAGTCCCAGACATCTGGATTCAGAGAATCCTAGAGGCTTCAGAGACCAATTCTGTAACTTAAGATATGAAATTGGAAGCCCAGACAAGTAAGGTGACTTGACCAAGATTACATAGTTGCTGGGTAGAGAAAGGGCAACAAAAGCCAGGAGACATGTTTCCCAATTTCCAATTTAATGCTAGTTTTACTACTCTGAGTTCCAATTTCTGCTTCACTTATTTTGAGTTGGGAACTAACTCATGGTTAATCTGTCACAAAGACCTATTTGGAAGAAAGGATAGGGAGGCAATAGTAACAGCTAATATTGAGCACCTACTATATGTTTATCATTGTTTCATTCCATCCAAATAATAATGCTATGAGTATATATTTACCACATTTTCCAAGTCAGGGACACAAGACTCAGATGAGTTAAATACATTTGTCAAGATCACATAGCTACCAAATTCTAACTAAGATCTCTGTAACTCTAAACCCCTCTAAATTGTCTTACAAGTAGAAAATTGGCTTGGCGCGGTGGCTCTTGCCTGTAATCTCTGCACTTTGGGAGGCTGAGGTGGGCAGATCACTTGAGGTCAGGAGTTCAAGACCAGCCTGGCAAACATGGTGAAAACCCGTCTCTACTAAAAATACAAAAATTGGCCGGGCGCGGTGGCTCACGCTTGTAATCCCAGCACTTTGGGAGGCCGAGGCGGGCGGATCACGAGGTCAGGAGATCGAGACCACGGTGAAACCCCGTCTCTACTAAAAATACAAAAAATTAGCCGGGCGTGGTGGCGGGCGCCTGTAGTCCCAGCTACTCGGAGAGGCTGAGGCAGGAGAATGGCGTGAACCCGGGAGGCGGAGCTTGCAGTGAGCCGAGATTGAGCCACCGCACTTCAGCCTGGGTGACAGAGCGAGACTCCGTCTCAAAAATAAATAAATAAATAAATAAATAAAAATACAAAAATTAGCTAGGCATGGTGGTGGGCACCTGTAATCCCAGCCACTCGAGGCTGAGGCAGGAGAATCCGTTGAACCCAGGAAGTGGAGGTTGCAGTGAGCCGAGATCGTGCCACTGCACTCCAGCCTGGGCGACAGAGCTGAGACTCCATCTTGATAAATAAATAAATAATAAGTAAATAAATAAATAGTCTTACAAGTAGAAAATAGACTCTGCAACTGGGGGATTCACTTAATTCTACATGACATGTTCCATGCATAGTTGAGCAGTTGGACAAACATTCTGAGTTCCTATCACATGGCAGGCGGTGTCCTAGGCACCGAGGACACAGATAGGTAAGACAGACTTTCTGACCTCTGTTGCTTTGGGCTACCATTAAAGAGGGCCTTAGCTGTAAACTCTTTTACATTCTAGGGAGGGGCAGGTAATATAACATGGCAGTTAATAGGATCTGAAGACAGCTAGGTTGGAATTCTGGCTCCATTTCTCAGTGGCTGTGTGACCTTGACAAATTAACTTTTCTGGTCATTAATTTCCTCATGTGAAAAAGAGGATAATAATAGTCTACAAGATAGGGTTTGCGTGAAAATGAAATGAAACTATTCACGTATAGTGCTAGCACATTCTTAGCATGAAATGAGCATCTGTTCTCTGATTAGGCCTTCCTAAGCTCCTATCTGCTTGCCCAGTCTGCAGGATGATGGGAAACCAAGATGCTTCTGCAGTTTGGAGTCAATCTGTGAGAGTATGAAGGAATGATAGCAATGACCTCAGCCTTTGAAAACAACCTTCTCTGAGCCATGTTCTGTAGTTCTCACAATGGCAGAAAAGGAATGTCAGGGAAGGGGAGTAGGATTTGACTTGTCAGCATTAGATCAACTACTACCTGGTGTCTGATTAAAGATGGCTTGCAACATAGAAATAATCATTGACAAATGGGAGGATGAAATGATTTGGGCCTTCTTAAAAAAGCGTGTCCTACGGAGAGGCTGAGGCAGGAGAATGGCGTGAACCCAGGAGGCGGAGCTTGCAGTGAGCCGAGATCACGCCACTGCACTCCAGCCTGGGCGACAGAGCGAGACTCCGTCTCAAAAAAAAAAAAAAAAAATAAAAAAAAATAAAAAAAATAAAAAAAATAAAAAAAAACATAGTCAACTTCGAATAAATTCCAACAAGCAACAGATGCTTTTTGAAGCACATTTCAAAGATTATGTTATTTATTCTTCACAACAACCCAATCGTGTATCCCCATTTTATAACAGAGCACAGAGAGGTTAAGTAACTTGCTTAAAGTCACACAGGTTATAGATCTGGATTCAAACCCAGGTAGTCTGGCTCCCTGGGTTCCAATCCAGATCTATAACCTGTGTGACTTTGGGCAAGTTACTTAAAGCCGGATCTTTAACCATCACACTATTTTTTGCCTCCAGTGCTATTTCGGGGAAATGAGACCTAAGGTCAGAGACGAGACCTAGCCAGACAGAAAGGAAGCCATGTCACTTGGTCACATGGCTTTTGGTCTTTTTGAGAAACTACTCATATAGTGGCTTTTTTTACTTAATAAAAGACTTTCAGGCCGGGCGCGGTGGCTCACGCCTGTAATTTCAGCACTTTGGGAGGCCAAGCCAGGAGGATCACTTGAGGTCAGGAGTTCAAGACCAGCCTGGACAACATGGTGAAACACTGTCTCTACCAAAAATACAAAAAAAATTAGCTGGGTATGGGGTGCACCTGTAATCCCAGCTTCTTTGGAGGCTGAAGCAGGAGAATCACTTGAAGCTGGGAGGCGGAGATCGCAGTGAGCTGATATCATGCCACTGCACTCCAGCCTGGGCAACAAAGCAAGACCCTGTTTCAATAAATAAATAACTTCCAGAGTTTCTCTCTTTTCAGCCTGTATACCTCTATGCCACTAGCCTGGAAAACATTTATGATTTTACTTTATGTTGTATGTGTGACATTTATTTTTCTTCTGTAGTTTTATTGAGATATATGTCACATACCATAAAATTCGCCCATTTAAAGTGTCCACTTCATCTGAAAGCAGGCGCAACGGAGGGTGGCAGTGGGAGGAGTGGCATCTCTTGGCTTTTTCCTGGGCTCTTGGCTCTGGGTCTTTGGCACATGTTTTAGCATGGTAGAAACGTTTGACTGTCCCAGCCGGATGCTGCCTTTCCACATAAATGAGATCTTTTCTGCCTGGCAACATGGTTTTACCCTCACATCCAAGCTCCTAGTTCCTACACAGCTACTGGCTTGTCCGTTTTGAGGCAGTTCCCTTCTTGGAGGTTTCCCTGATACAGCTATGGGTTTGGGTGTCCACTATCCCCATGCCACTAAGCTTGTTCTAGAGTTTGAGAACCATCAACCCCCACCCCCCAACCACCAACAACTGCAAAAGATTCCTCTTGGGCTCTTTCCCCATTATCTTTTCATCCTACCAGTCAGAAAGGAGGATCATTACTGGAGATCTACTGTTTACTAATATATTGGATGGAGGTGGTGCCCACCCTCTTGGCAGAGGAAAAGATTACAGCTACTAATGTGTCTGACATCAGCCTGAACCAGTGTTTTAGTATCAAAGGCAAGTAAGACATAGTGTTGCTGTTCATGACCTTGTCCCCAACACAGCCACCTCTGTTTCACCTGCCTTACGTCCAAAAGTGCTTTATCCCTAGTGTGGAGCAGCTGACTCTGGGGATCCCATGCCAGAATCATGGGGAGAGAGACCATGGCCTGGATATATTTCCAACAGAGCAGCTCTGTCATCTGCAGGATTGCAAGGTGAACCTTCACAGAGCTGCCTGCAGTGAGTGTATTGTTACATCAAGACTTCCAGCTTCCCTTACTGTCAGGGGACCTGCCTGACCCTCAACAGTGAGCTTCATCAATCCAACTTTGCACTCAAAGTTTGCACTGTAAGAGGGGAGTGCCTATTGACCTGTTCCTGGCTCTTTCAGACCTGTAGTCCCACCAAGGTCATTCTCTTCTCCCTAACAGTCCAGGATGACGAACATAAGATGAGCGTTCACTATGTGAACACATCCTTGACAGAGAAGTGTGGCTGCTCTTGAGACACCCTGGAGCCTCCTCCTGGCCCCATACCCTCCTAAGTCTCGGGACTCAAGTTGGGGGTGGGATTGGTGCTCATAGCAACTAGAGCTCTTTGAAGGGAGGTAGGATTTGGCTTCTGTTTCTCAAAGCACAGCAAGAAGGGTGGAGTTATGGCAGTAACCCCTCTTAGTTGCTCCTTTTTGATGTGGACAGAGGCTCCCCCAGTGCTGTTCTCAGTAACACCTATTACTGGGAAGCTGAGCTCATTGAGATGTCTGACTATTGCTCTGTCCTAGATTGTTTGAGTGGGCCAGGCTTAGTGCCACCTCTGGAGTTACTTAGGTGGAGAAAGAGGAACTGGAATTGGATGCATGTTAGCCCTCAGTGTAGAGGTGAAATTGTTACTGGTGTTAAACAAGGCTGGCTTTGGACTCTTCCAAGCTCTTTAGCTGCCACTGTCCTTCTCTGTACCATAGGACTGGAGCTGGTCCAGAGCTGGCCCAGGCATGTAAATTCCTCCTCACCTAGCATTCCTGGCCTCTTTGGAGTGAGTGAGGGCTCTGTCCAAGGCAGCATTCTGTCATGGGCTAGTTATGGGTAAAGGGCACCAATGCCTTCCCTACCTAGTGTCAGATGGGAGCCTCTAAGTGAAGAACGTTGCTCGACAGATTGTTGATGGAGGGGGCTTCTGGCATCGGAAGTTTTTCTTTCTTTCCTTCCTTCCTTCCTTCCTTCCTTCTTTTTCCTTCCTTCCTTCCTTCCTTCCTTCCTTCCTTCCTTCCTTCCTTCTTCCTTCCTTCCTTCCTTCCTTCCTTCCTTCCTTCCTTCCTTCCTTCCTTCCTTCTTTCGACAGAGTCTTGCTCTATCACACAGGCTGGAGTGCAGTGGCACGATCTCAGCTTTCTGCAACCTCCGCCTCCCGCGTTCAAGCAATTCTCTTGCCTCAGCCTCCCAAGTAGCTGGGATTACAGGCACCAACCACCACGCCCAGCCCAGATTTTCTTACTATCATTTAAGGAACTTGATGATACTAGCTTTTCTACTATCTTTAGTAGAACTTAGTACCATTACAAAATAATAAAAGAATAAAATGTACACTTCAGGGGGTTTTGGTATAGTTACAAAGTTGTGCAACCATCACCGCTATCACTTTTAGAACATTTCATCACCCCAGAAAGAAACCCTGAAACATCAGCAGTTATTCATCTATTCCCCATCTGCTCACCCACTGGCAACAACAAATGTAGTTTTTTCTCTATGAGTTTTCTTATTCTGGACATTTCACATATATAAAATCATACAATATGTGATTTTTTTCTTTCTGACACAGTCTCACTCTGGTGCCCAGGCTGGAGTGCAGTGGTGCAATCTAGGCCCACCATAGCCTCTGCTTCCCGAGCTTAAGTAATCCTCCCACCTCAGCCTCCGGAATAGCTGGGACTACAAGCATGTGCCACCAAGCCCGGCTAATTTTGGAGGGATTTTTTTTTTTTTTTTGCGAAGACAGGTTTCGCCATGTTCCCCAGACTGGTCTCGAACTCCTGGGCTCAAGTGTTCCGCCCCCCCTCAGCCTCCTCCCAAAGTGCTGGGATTACAAGCATTAGCCACTGTGCCTAGCCAATATGCGATATTTTGTGACTGGCTGCTTTCACTTAGCATGTTTTTAAGGTTCATCTATATAGTTTTTTCATAGCAACCTGTTAAGCAAAGGTTGATCTATGTTGTAGTATGTATGTGTATTTACTTTTTATTTTTATTGTTTGAGATGGAGTCTCACTCTGTCGCCCAGGCTGGAGTGCGGTGGCACTGTGTTGGCTCACTGCAACCTCTGCCTCCCAGTTCAAGTGATTCTCCTGTCTCAGCCTCCCAAATAGCTGTGATTACAGGTGTGCACCACCACACCCAGCTAATTTTTGTATTTTTAGTAGAGACAGGGTTTCATCATGTTGGCCAGACTGGTCTTGCACTCCTGACCTCAAAATCCATCAGCCTTGGCCTCGCAAAGTGCTGGGATTACAGGCATGAACCACTGAGCCTGGCATATATCTATTTTTTTATTTTTTATTGTTAAATATTTCATCAGTTAGATACAAAATTTTGTTTATGTATTTCAGTTGATGTATATTTTCATTGTTTTCACTTTTTGGCTATTATGAATATGCAGCTATGAACATTTGTGTACAAGTTTTTGTGTAGATGTATGTTTTATGTTTATTATGAATATGAATGTGTTCCATATTAATTTTGAAATAATTTCAAGTGACCGAAAAGTTACAAGAATTCTCATGTCCCCCTCACTCAGATTCCCCAAGTTTTAATATTTTACCATATTTTATTTCACTCTCTCTGCATGTACCTACTATATGGTTTTATTGTTGTTATTCTGAGTCTTTTTTTTTTTTCTGCCCAGGCTGGAGTGCACTGGTGCAATCTTGGCTCACTGCAACCTCCGCCTCCCAGGTTCAAGTGATTCTCGTGCCTCAGCCTCCCGAGTAGGTGGGACTACAGGCGTGCACCACCAGGCCTGGATAATGTTTTTTTTTTTTTTTTTTTTTTTTTTTTTGTATTTTTAGTAGAGACAGGGTTTCACCATGTTGGCCAGGCTGGTCTCAAACTCCTGACCTCAAGTGATCTGCCCGCCTAGGCCTCCCAAAGTGCTGGGATTACTGCCGTGAGCCACAATGCCCAGCCTCCTGAGTCTTTATATGAATAATCTGATGGAAAGCTACACACACACTGGCTACACCGTCATCCCTAAATATCAGGTGTGTATGTCCACTGTCCACTGTTTTCTTTTTTTTGAGACAGAGTTTTGCTCTTGTTGCCCAGGCTGGCGTGCAATGGTGCGATCTCAGCTCACCACAACCTCCGCCGCCCAGGTTCAAGCAATTCTCCCACCTCAGCCTCCCGAGTAGCTGGGATTACAGGCATGCGCCATCATGCCTGGCTAATTTTTTTTTGTATTTTTAGTAGAGACGGGGTTTCTCCATGTTGGTCAGGCTGGTCTCGAACTCCTGACCTCAGGTGATCCGCCCCCCTCAGACTCCCAAAGTGCTGGGATTACAGAAGTGAGCCACCACGCCCGGCCACTGTCCACTGTTTTCTCATGATTGACTCGGTCATACATTTTGGTAGGAAACCTACAGAAACCTACAAAGAAAGAGAAGACAGTCAGGCAAAGCAAAGCACTCCAAATCTAAATCATCAATTGCATAGCAAATGTAAGGATACTCTTTTACATGAATCCTGCTGTCCTTTGTAGGAATGAGAAGTAGCCTTGAAGGGGTCAAGTTGATCTGGAGATGGACACAACTAACCTTTACTTCACTGCTCAGATAAAATTTACTATATGCACAATTTATTTGAAAATTACTGCTGGGTGTGGTGGCTCATGCCTGTAATCCCAGCACTTTGGAAAGCTGAAGAGGGAGGATCTGTTTTTTGTTTTTGTTTTTTTTTTTTTGAGACAGAGTCTCGCTCTTTCACCCAGGCTGGAGTGCAGTGGCACGATCTCGGCTCACTGCAGGCTCTGCCCCCCGGGGTTCACGCCATTCTCCTGCCTCAGCCTCCTGAGCAGCTGGGACTACAGGCGCCCACCACCACACCCGGCTAATTTTTTGTATTTTTAATAGAGACGGGGTTTCACCATGTTAGCCAGGATGGTCTCGATCTCCTGACCTCGTGATCCGCCCGCCTCGGCCTTCCAAAGTGCTGGGATTACAGGCGTGAGCCACTGCGCCCGGCCGGGGAGGATCTCTTGAGTCCAGGAGTTCGAGACCAGCCTGGGGAACAAAGTGAGATCCCGTCTGTACAAAAAATAAAAAACAATTAGCAGGGCGTACTGGCCGCGTGCACCCGTTGTCCTAGCTACTCAGGAAGCTGAGGGGGAAGGATTGCTTGAGCCTGACAGATGAAGGCTGCAGTGAGCTATGATCCTGCCACTACACTCCAGCCTGGGTGACCCCTGTCTCAAAAATAAAATAAGGCTGGGCACAGTGGCTCACGCCTGTAATCCCTGCAATTTGGGAGGCAGAGGCGGGTGGATCACTTGAGGCCAGGAATTTGAGACCAGCCTAGCCAACATGGTGAAACTCTGTCTCTACTAAAAATACAAAATTAGCCTGGTGTCGTGGCAGGCGCCTGTACTGCCAGCTACTCGGGAGGTTGAAGTGGGAGAATCACTTGAATCCAGGAGGCAGAGATTGCAGTGAGCCGAGATAGCGACACTGCACTCCAGCCTGGGCAACAGAGTGAGACCCTGTCTAAATAAATAAATAAATAAATAAATAAATAAATAAATAAATAAATAAATAAAATCACCTACTGACATGTGAGACATCATCTGTGGTGGTCCTGAGCTTTTGGGCAAATTGTGTCCTGCTCATCAAATTTTAATACTTTGTTCTCCCAGCATAGAATGTAAGCTATTTAAAGACAAATGTGTTCAGTCTGGCATGATTTTTCTCAGCAGCTAAAGTCATCACTAGAAAACGGTCTCTCTATGGATAAGAGAAGTTTGAGGACTCTGGCCTATTCTAATATCTAGATGTTATGTCTTCTCTTTCTCTTCCATCTGCTCATTCTTCCATTATGCTCCTGTCTTAGACCACAGATGAACAACTTTAGCTTTTCTTTCATTCCTTGGGTTTGAATCCTAACCTCTCTAAACCTCAGTTTGCTCATCAGTAAAAAGGGGCTAATAATACTACCTACATCAAAGAGTTGTTGTGAGGATTAACTGGTATAATCCATGTAAATCATTTACCTGGCTGGCACATAAAGCCAGTGAATATTGAAAATATTATTTCATTGATTTATTTAAAAACCAATTTATGAATTATTTATATCAGATAGACCCTCCCTCCCCCACAAAGATACTAAAACCCTCCCTAAAGCCCGCTCCACAGATGCTGTCTCTGCAGATCATATCACCTTTTGACGTGACTGGGTCTTATGGTAAAATCTTGAATTTTGTTTTTTCGAGATGGAGTCTTGTTCTGTCGCCCAGGCTGGAGTGCACTGGTGTGATCTTGGCTCACTGCAACCTCCGCCTCCTGGGTTCAAGCAATTCTCCTGCCTCAGCCTCCCGAGCTTTTATTGTGGCCGTGCTGGCAGCTGATTAAATGGTCCCCACCCAGATTAAGGATAGGTCTGCCTTTCCCAGTCCAGTGACTGAAATATTAATCTCCTTTGGCAACACCCTCACCGACACACCCAGGAACAATACAATTTTTTACTTTTTTTTTTTTTTTTGAGACAGAGTCTTGCTCTGTCACCCAGGCTAGAGTGCAATGGCACCATCTCGGATCACTGCAACCTCCACCTCCTGGATTCAGGTGATTCTCCCGCCTCAGCCTCCCGAATAGCTGGGACTACAGGTGAGTGCCACCACACCCGCTAATTTTTGTATTTCATTAGTAGAGACAGAGTTTCACTATGTTGGCCAGGCTGGTCTCAAACTCCTGACCTCGTGATCCGCCCACCTTGGCCTCCCAAAGTGCTGGAATTACAAGCATGAGGTACCATGCCCCGCCCTTTTTTTTTGTTTTTTTTTTTGAGAGGGAGTCTCTCTGTTGCCCAGGCTTGAGTGCAGTGGTGCGATCTTGGCTCACAGCCACTTCCACCACTCGCGTTCAAGTGATTCTCCTGCCTCTGCCTCCTGAGTAGCTGAGATTACAGGCATGCATCACCTTGCCTAGCTAATTTTGTATTTTTAGTAGAGAAGGGGTTTCGCCAAGCTGGCCAGGCTGATCTCCTACTCCTGAGCTCAGTTGATCTGCCAGCCTTGGCCTCCCAAAGTGCTGGGAATACAGGTGTGAGCCACCGCGCCCAGCCTACTGGATAGACATTTTAAGAATAAAGCTGCACTCAGAATGATGTAAGTAGGATTTTAAATTTATGAGATCTGGCCGGGCGCGGTGGCTCACGCTTGTAATCCCAGCACTTTGGGAGGCCGAGGCGGGCGGATCACGAGGTCAGGAGATCGAGACCATGGTGAAACCCCATCTCTACTAAAAATACAAAAAATTAGCCGGGCGTGGTGGCGGGCGCCTGTAGTCCCAGCTACTCGGAGAGGCTGAGGCAGGAGAATGGCGTGAACCCGGGAGGCGGAGCTTGCAGTGAGCCGAGATTGTGCCACTGCATTCCAGCCTGGGCGACAGAGCGAGACTCCGTCTCAAAAAAAAAAAAAAAAAATTTATGAGATCTTTTCCCAAATGACAATAGAATTAATTGATTAGTTGACATATAAATAGGCAAGGCTGGGTGTGGTGGTCCACGCCTGTAATCCCACCATTTTGGAAGGCCAAGGTGGAAGGATCATTTAGCCTAGGAGTTTGAGACACCAGCCTGGGCAACATGGGGAGACCCTGTATCTACAAAAAATAAAATAGTTGGTCGGACGTGGTGGCTCACGCCTGTAATCCCAGCATTTTGGGAGGCCAAGGCAGACGGATCACCTGAGGTCAGGAATTCCAGACCAGCCTGGCCAACGTGGTGAAAACCTGTCTTTAGTAAAAAACACAAAAATTAGCCGGGCGTGGTGCAGGCACCTGTAATCCCAGCTACTCAAGAGGCTGAGTCAGGAGAATCGCTTGAACCCAGGAGGCGGAGTTTGCAGTGAGCCAAGATTGCACCATTGCACTCCAGCTTGGGGGACAAGAGTAAAACTCTGTCTCAAAAATAAATAAATAAATAAAATAAAATAAAAATAAAATAAAATAAAATAGCCAGCTGTGGTGGTGCAAGCCTGTGGTCCCAGCTGCTCAAGAGGCTGAGGTGGGTATATTGCTTGAACTCAGGTGGTCCAGGCTGCCATGAACCACGATCACACCACTGCACTCCAGCCTGGGCAACAGAGACCCTGTCTCAAAAAGAAAAAAAAGAAAGTTGGTTTGAGAGGATGCAGGAATTAAATATCTTTAGCATCATTTTTGATTTTTAACGGAATGACTTTTTCATAAACCCTCAAAATCATATTTTAATGCTGATCTATTTTTGCCTTAACACGTGATGTTTTCTTCTAGTTTTCAGGAAACAAATAGAAAAAATCTGTAAGAAATAATTTTTAATAGAATAACCAGAAAGGAGTTATTTATAGCTAGGTGGCAATGGAAAGCTGTTTCTATGCGTTACAAGAAAGAGACGGTTCTTGGATCTCCAGCAAGAAGAATTCAGTGCGAGTCTGCAGAGTAAAGTGAAAGCAAGTTTATTAAGAAAGTAAAGGAAGAGAAGAATTGCTACTCCATCGACAGAGCAGCCTTGAGGGCTGCTGCTTGCCCATTTTTAATTTATTTTTTTTTTTGAGATGGAGTCTTGCTCTGTCACCCAGGCTGGAGTGCGGTGGTGCCATCTCAGCTCACTGCAACCTCCACCTCCTGCATTCAAGTGATTCTCCTGCCTCAGCCTCCCGAGCAGCTGGGACTACAGGCGCACACCACCACGTCCGGCTAATTTTTGTATTTTTAGTAGAGACAGGGTTTCACCACGTTGGCCAGGCTGGTCTCAAACTCCTGACCTCGTGATCTGCCTGCCTTGGCCTCCCAAAGTGCTGGGATTACAGGCATGAGCCACCATGCCCAGCAAGGTTGCCCATTTTTATGGTTATATATTGATGATATGCTAAACAAGGGGCAGATTATTGGTGCCTCCCCTCTTTAGACCACATAGGACAACTTCCTGACATTGCCATGGCATTTGTAAACTGTCATGGCGCTGGTGGGAGTATAGCAATGAGGACGACTGGAAGTCACTCTCATTATCATCTTGGTTTTGGTTGGTTTTGGCCAGCTTTACTGCAACCTGTTTTGTTAACAAGGTCTTTATGACCTGCATCTTGTGCTGACCTCCTATCTCATCCTGTAAGTTAGAATGCTAACCGTCTGGGAATGCAGCCCAGTAGGTCTCAGCCTCATTTTATCCAGCTCCTATTCAAGATGGAGTTGCTCTGGTTCACAAGCCTCTAACATGGAAAATTTCTGTTACAATTTTTATGGCTGAAAAGGCATAACATGCATCTGAGTTAGAGAAAATGAAAGTGTCTAAAACCAAATGAAGTACTCAAAGTTTAGGTTTTTTTTTCTTGGAAGACGGAGTCTCACTCTGTTGCCTAGGCTGAAGTGCAGTGGCGCTATCTTGGTTCACTGCAGCCTCTGCCTCTTGGGTTCAAGCAATTCTCCTGACTTAGCCTCCAGAGTAGCTGCGATTACAGGCACGCGCCACTGCACTCGGCTAATCTTTTTTTCTTTTATTTTTTTGTATTTTTAGTAAAGAAGGGGGTTTTGCCACATTGATCAGGCTGGTCTTGAACTCCTGACCTCAACTGATCCTCGCTTGAGGCCAGGAGCTCGAGACCAGCCTGGGCAACATAGGGAGACCCTGTCTCACCAAAAAATATAAAAATTAGCTGGGCATGGTGGCACGTGCCTGTAGTCCCAACTATTTGAGAGGCTGAGGTGGGAAGATTGTTTTAGCCCCCGAAGTTGAGTCTGCAGTGAGCCATGATTGTGCCGCTGCACTTGAATCTGGGTGACAGAGCAAGACCCTGTCTCAAAAAATATATATATTATATATATAGTATATACATATATAATATACAATGTAATATATAAATATGTAATATATACATATAATATATAAATATATAGTATACACATATATTAGAATATATAGTGTATACATATATTATATATAAATATATAGTATACAAATATGTATTATATATAAATATATAGTATACCAATATATTTATATATAAATATATAGTATACAAATATATATAAATCTAT